>NC_057804.1:393434890-393530594 GCF_018294505.1 Triticum aestivum | reverse complement strand
ATATGAAATGATGATATGTTTTTGAGATAGAATTAGGGACGTGTCGTTGTGAGCCTGGAGGCTCCCGAGCAAAGCGGTTGTTGCAACTTATCTTTAGTTTCCATAGGTCTTGAGCGGGTGCTGATGTCACAGGAGCACCCTTCTCCTGAGGCAGTCCCTCCGGGGGATCGTGAGGGTTATGCCTCCTGAGGAGCCTACTGGCTCGCCCAAGAGGGCCTCGCGAGGAGCCGATTGCCGGATTACGGCAAGGTGTGCACGCGGCAAACCTGCGGTGGTTGCATTCCTGACTCCGAGGGGGCCTCGACACCGCGTGTGCTAGCTCGAGCGTACTCGATGCGCGCATACCATGCCCAGCCCCCGCTCGCGGGGCGCTCACAGGGGGTAGCAGGCGTGAGCCTCACTCTCAAACGCAAACCATAAGGCAAGAAATCACCACAAACCAAGAAAAATTCCCCCCATTTTTCCTTTGATAAGCACACAAAACTCCGAATCTCATTACAAAAGACGGCAAATTCGGTTACAAAAAGACGCAAAAGTAATCAGCCGCGTCCGGCACCTAGCTAGTCTTCTCACTAGTGCGGAGCTAAGTGCTTCCACTGGACATGGGCATAGTCATTGGGGGACAGCGTCGACGGCCAGCACAGAGCATGGTGCTTCCACTTGGACGTGGGTGGGAGCCCCGTGAGGCCCAAGGGCGGCGCTCAGGAGACTCTGGGGCATGTTGACAATCCCAACTCATTATTACGTGAGAGTGTCACGAGCGGAGATCTTCATGGGCATCCATGGCGCCTGATAAGGGCCCCGCCCTACGCCTCCCCCGACCACCATTGGGGAGTCTAGAAACCACGACGAGACCAAGGGGCAAGGGGGATGCTAGCGGTGCCCCGGCGATTGCAGGCCCCAACCGCCGGGGAAAGGGCTCGCCGGCGCCTTCCCCGGCGGGGGGCCTACATTCGTGCGGCACGCACTGATGACCCACAAGTATATGGGATCTATCATAGTCCTTTCGATAAGTAAGAGTGTCGAACCCAACGAGGAGCAGAAGGAAATGACAAGCGGTTTTCAGTAAGGTATTCTCTGCAAGCACTGAAATTATCGGCAACAGATAGTTTTGTGATAAGATAATTCGTAACGGGCAACAAGTAACAAAAGTAACTAAGGTGCATCAAGGTGGCCCAATCCTTTTTGTAGTGAAGGATAAGCCCGGACGAACTCTTATATAAAGCAAAGTGCTCCCGAGGACACATGGGAATTATTGTCAAGCTAGTTTTCATCATACTCATATGATTCGCGTTCGTTACTTTGACAATTTGATATGTGGGTGGACCGGTGCTTGGGTGCTACCTTTCTTGGACAAGCCTCCCACTTATGATTAACCCCTCTCGCAAGCATCTGCAACTATGAAAGAAGAGTTAAGGTAAACCTAACCATAGTGTTGAGGATATAGCTACTGAGTGTAAACCGGACAGGAGGGCCCGGTTCACCCTCGACTATGCCAAAGCCCATGAAGATCTAGAAGACGGCATTTTACTAATGAAGCTTAGAAGCCCGTAGCCCAAAGGCGGATTAGGGCCCGTAGTGGTAAACCGCCATGACTATGTAAACTTGTAATATAAGTTAGGAAAGGAGAGACCGAGCCAGACACTTTGTATGAGTCAGCCTCGGGGCTCTGTAGACCGGCCGGGCGTCAACCTGTGTATATAAAGGGACGACCCGGCGGCGGTTCAGGGATAACAAACAACAACTCGAGACTCAGGCAAGCGTATTTCGCTCCCTGGTCATCAAAACCCAATCAATCCCATCACAACTAGACGTAGGCTTTTACCTTCATTGAAGGGGTCGAACTAGTATAAACTCCCGTGTCCCTTGTCCGGTTTAACCCCTTCAAGCTAACCCGTTGCGATGGCTCCACGACTAAGTCCTTTCATGAGGACATCTGACGTGTTAATTCCACGACAGTTGGCGCCCACCGTGGGGCTATCGCATGATGGTGTCGAGTTCTTGAAGGGCTGCTCTGAAGGACTTAAGGGGTACATGATCGGCCGGATGACCAAGAGTCGTCGCGGCAAGCTCTACATCGACGATGAAGGATGGGGCCCCGAGGCCGTCTCGATTGAGTATGGGTACCGGGTCCCCTTCGGCGGAATTCATGTCTTCATCGGCAAGATCAGCGAACCGGGCCCTGAGCCGGACATCTGCACCGACCTCATCGAGACGGCTCAGCATGCGAGTCCAGCCCGGGTTGAGCCCGCCGTGAAGCGTGCATTCGTAGGATGTGTCCATGGGATTGGATATGAACCGGTGTCTGAAGGCGAGACGTCCGTATATTCCGATGGAGAGTCATCCACTGGCGAAACCGAGTCCTTGTACCAGATTCACAGCGGTGTGTTCGAAGGATATTCCGATGGCAACAGTATTCCGGACCTCCTTGAACCGCCAAGTCGGGTTGCTATTTACATGGCCGGAACACAGCCCACATTGCAGTCTTCATCTACCGCAGCGATGAATACCGGATCAGCAGCCGCGGCAGGAGTCCCGGCGCGCCAACCGGCGCAAGTCCTCTCTGGTTTGATGGACGCCTGGGCGACCTTGTTAACCGCGACAGTCACACCGGAGATGCAGGATTAGCACAATGCAGACGTTGCGAAGCTGAAGGACCAAATAGCACAAATTAAGGAGGACCTGGCGGTTGAGGATACTAGGATGGCTGAAGAACAGGCCGCTTTGGATGCCCAATCACAGCGGATACAGGCACAGAATTACCAGCTCATGCTGGATCGGACCGCATCAGAGGATGTAATGTGAAGGAAGTACCGGTCACGTTTGCCACCGGTTTACGAAGGGTTTAATCTTTTTCAGACGCCAGGCGCTGGGCCGAGCAATCCGGCAGCTGCAAACTGGACTAATGCACCCAGGACAGCTCCGGATCAACTACGGATAACAGAGCCACCCCGACGAACAGATAACCCGCTGCAATACGTGTCTACACCACCGAGTCACTTCTCGAGCCCTCTGGATAACATGATTGCCGCGGCCTCGCGCCTGGCAGCCATTCCGATGGAGGGTGATTCAATAGCAGCAATTGAAACGCGGCGGGCGAGAGACCTTCTTCAAACCACCTTGGTGCAGCAGCAGGCTTATTCATATACCCGGGATCGGATTCATTCAACCCCTCGACCGAGCCCAAGCTATAGTAGGTGTATGGATGAACCGGAGGTGTCTAGCAGCGCGCGGCATCGTAATGCTCAAGATGTGGTGGATCATGGCAGGGCATGAAGGGATGTCGCTCTGGGTCGTTATCAACCCGCCCCGGTTCAGCCAGCAGTGTTAGTTGACCGAGGCACCGGGATTGCCTTCAGTTCCTGGGGAGTCCCGTGCCTTATTCCGGCTCTCCGTAATGTGCGTCTGCCCAAGGATTTCAAGGGTCCACGCAAAGTGCCTAATTACACGGTGGATCAGCCACCTGAGGCATGGGTCGAGAGTTATGAGATGGCAATGGAGATGCTGGATGTAGACGAAGCGGGTTGTGCAAAGTACTTCACGATGATGTTGGAAGGAACAGCCCGTACTTGGCTGAAAAATCTGCCAGCTAATTCCATCGAGTCATGGGATCAGTTGAAGGCCCGGTTTATAGCCAATTTCAAAGACACGTGCAAACAGCCCATGTCCATTGTGGATCTGGATGCTTGTGTTCAAGGGGAGAACGAGTCAACGACTCACTGGGTACGCCGGGTTTCAGAAGTTTTGCACTCGTCCGACCGGATTAATGCTGGTCAAGCGATTATCACACTGGAGCGCAATTGCCGGTTTAAGTCACTGAAGATGAAGTTGGGACGGCTCAAGCGCCACTGCAGCGACATGGGAACCCTCATGGCAGCATTGGTAAAGTATACCGATTCTGATAACACCAAGGATCCCGATTCTGATAATGAGAAACCAGAGAAGGGAAAGAAGAATGGCGGTGCAAAGGGACAGCAGCACAACCAAGGAGGCCATGGGAATAATGGTAAGCGTAAAGCGGATTCAGATTTTGTGGCTAACGCTAATGTGCAGCGCCGTAAAGGTAAACCACCCCAGCGCGGCGGGGCGATGAATCTGGAGCGTTTGTTGAATCAGCCCTGTCCGAAGCATGGGACTAAGGAGGCTCCCGCGACACATCTTTGGAAGGATTGTAACATTATGAAGGAATTCAAAAACTCTGATCTTTTCCGGTATGATCAGGGTCCGTCGGGCGGTTCAGGTCCAGGTTTCCATGGTGGCGGCGGTTCAAACTCTGGGTTTCAGAATAGTCATGGCAACCAGAACAACCAAGGTGGTAATAACCAGTAGAATAATCAAGGGAATCAGCAGCAGTCGGGTTACCAGAGTCACCCAAAGCAGTTGAATGGTGGGCAGTATCATGTGTTCACCACTAGTCTGTGCAAGCGTGATTAGAAGCTTCACAAGAGGGCAGTCAATGCCGTTGAACCGGCAGTTCCACGTTATCTGCGGTGGTTGGAACAGCCTATTGTGTGGAGTAGGGAGGATCATCCGCCCCGGGTTGACAATCCGGGTCAACTAGCTCTAGTAGTGGCGCCTCAGGTGGGAGGTTATAAGTTCACCAAAGTACTCATGGATGGAGGAAGCAGTATCAATATTCTGTATTATGAGACATTCCGTCGCATGGGGTTGATAGATAAGAATCTTAAACCGTCCAACACTGTTTTTCATGGTGTGGTACCAGGTAAATCGGCGTATCCCATAGGTAAGATCACTTTGGAAGTTGTGTTTGGTGATGAGCATGACTCCAGATCTGAGATATTAACCTTTGAGGTAGTAAGAATCCAGAGCCTGTATCATGCGCTGTTTGGGCGGTCGACTTATGCAAAATTCATGGCAAGGCCTTGTTATATTTATTTGCAGCTCAAGATGCCGGGGCATAAAGGGACTATCACGGTTCATGGAAGTCAGAAAATCGCGTTGGATTGCGAGGAAGGTGATGCGGCTTATGCTGAGGCGGTTTTTGCTACAGAGGAGCTAAACTTTTATAAGGAGAATGTTGATCCGACAGATGTGACCCCTCTGAAGAATCCCACCACTGAGCATGACCCAACCCTGCATTTCAAACCGGCTGACGAGACTAAGCTTGTTGACTTCATACCTAGCGACTCGTCCAAGCAGTTCAGCATCAGCACCAATCTGGATCCAAAATAGGAAAGCGCGCTCATCGAGTTCATCCATGAGAACCGGGACATTTTTGCATGGAAGCCTTCTGACATGCCAGGTGTACCGGGGGAACTCGCTGAGCACACTCTTAATATTGATCTGAAGTTTAAACCACTCAAGCAATTTCTTCGTCGCTTTAATGAAGAAAGACGCAAGGCGATTGGTGAAGAGGTAGCCCAACTGTTGGCTGGTGGGTTTATCGTCGAAGTGTTTCATCCTGAATGGTTGGCTAATCCGGTGCTAGTTCTTAAGAAAAACGACACTTGGTGTATGTGTGTGGACTACACGGACTTGAATAAGGCTTGCCCGGCCAATCCCTTTGCTCTCCCGCGTATTGATCAGATCATTGATGCGACAGCGGGTTGTGAGCGCCTGAGTTTTTTGGATGCTTATTCGGGATATCATCAGATCAAGATGGCAGTTAAGGACCAGGAGAAGACAGCTTTCATCACTCCCTTTGGAGCCTTCTGCTATGTTTCTATGCCCTTTGGGCTCAAGAGTGCCTAGGCAACTTATCAGCGTTGTGTGCAAAACTTGTCTTCACAAGTAAATTGGGCGTAATGTTCATGCCTATGTGGATGACATTGTGGTCAAATCCAGAAAGAAGGAAACACTGATAGATGACCTCAAGGAGACGTTTGACAATCTTCGGGTTTACAATATGATGCTTAATCCGGATGAATGTGTTTTTGGTGTTCCGGCAGGCAAGCTTCTCGGTTTTCTTGTGTCAAACAAGGGCATTGAGGCTAATCCGGAAAAGATTAAGGCAATCACATCCCTGGCCAAACCGAAGTGTATCAATGATGTTCAGCGTCTAGCAGGTCGGATTGCGGCCCTTAGCCGGTTTATCAGTCGTTTGGGAGAGAAGGCAATTCCTTTGTATCAGATGTTGAAAAAGACGGATGATTTCGTCTGGAGTGATGCAGCCAATGCGGCTTTTGAGGAGCTAAAGCGGCAGTTAGTTGAACCTCCGGTTCTTGCAGCCCCAGTTGATAATGAGCCTTTGCTGTTATACGTGGCTGCCAATGCCCGAGCGGTCAGTGTAGCAATTGTGGTTGAGTGTAAAGAAGATGGGAAGGAATATCTGGTTCAACGACCTGTATACTACATCAGTGAAGTCCTGATCGAGTCAAAACAATGCTATCCACATTGGGAGAAGTTGGTGTACGGGGTTTTTATGGCCAGTCAAAAACTTAAGCAATATTTTCAAGGCCATCCCATCACAGTGGTTAGTTCTGCTCCTTTGGGCGATATAATTAAAAACAGGGAAGCAACTGGCCGGGTTGCAAAGTGGGCAATCGAGCTTGGTCCACACGGTTTAAAGTATGTACCTCGAACAGCCATAAAATCTCAGGCCCTTGTGGATTTTATCAATGACTGGACCGAGTTGCAAGCACCAGAAGACAAACCGGACAATACGCACTGGACTATTCATTTTGATGGATCCAGGCAGTTGGAAGGCTCGGGGGCTGGAGTTGTCCTTACTTCCCCTCGAGGTGATAAAATTTGCTATGTCCTCCGCTTGATGTTCCCTTGTACTAACAATGCAGCTGAGTACGAAGCTTTGCTCCGTGGTCTCCGTGTGGCCAAAGAGATGAATTTAAGTCGAGTTCGTTGTTTCGGAGATTCTGATCTGGTGGCTCAGCAAGTTTCCGGTACTTACGATTCTAAAGATCCACTCATGGCGGCTTACAGGCGTGAAGTGGATATTGTGGCGGGTTACTTCAAAGGGTACCAGGTCGAGCATATCGATCGGCGCAAAAACGAAGTAGCAGACGCTTTAAGCCGGCTTGGATCTCAGCGTAAACCGGTACCTCCTAACACCTTTTTAGACATCTTGCATAATCCGTCTGTTAAGTTGCCTACAGAAGAGGATTTGGCTGTTCCTGCTCCAGAGGCTCAGTTGGTGGCCGCTTTACACGTTGTACCGGATTGGACGGTTCCATATCTGGCGTATATGAACCGGGGTGAGCTACCAAATGATAAAGGCCTGGCTCGACAGATAGTCCGGCGATCTAAGTCCATGGTTATTCATAATGGCGAGTTACACCACTGTAGCGTTTCAGGCATATTTCAGCGTTGTGTTTCTTCGGAAGAAGGCCAAGAGATCCTATGGGAAATTCATGAAGGGGATTGTGGTCATCATGCCAGTTCAAAGTCCCTGGTTGCAAAAGCTTTTCGTCATGGGTTTTACTGGTTGACACCTCATGCTGATGCGGAGGATCTGGTAAAGCGATGTGATGCTTGTCAGAAATTTTCATGCAGAGCTCATGTTCCGGCTCAGGAACTACGGATGATTCCTATCACTTGGCCTTTTTCTACTTGGGGGCTTGATATGGTAGGGACCTTTAAACGTTCCCAGGATAAGAAGACCCACCTGTTGGTGGCAGTTGATAAATTCACCAAGTGGGTTGAAGCGGAGCCTGTTAGCAAGTGTGATGCAGCTACGGCGGTTCAATTTCTCAAAAAGATTATTTTCTGCTTTGGCTTTCCACACAGTATTATCACGGATAATGGTACCAACCTATCCAAAGGTGAGATGGAGGATTTCTGTCAGAGAGAGCACATCCAGCTTGACCTAGCATCTGTGGCGCACCCTCAATCCAACGGTCAAGCAGAGCGGGCTAATCAAGAAATTTTGAAGGGTCTTAAACCCCGGCTCATGATTCCCTTGAAGCAGACGCCGGGTTGTTGGGTGGAAGAATTACCTTCTGTGTTATGGAGTATCAACACCACCCCCAATCGCTCAACAGGTTACACGCCTTTCTTTATGGTATACGGGGCAGAGGCAGTTCTCCCAAGTGATATACGTCATGACTCGCCCCGGGTTGCTAATTATGTTGAAGCAGACAATGAGCAAGCTCGCCAAGAGGCACTGGACCTGTTAGATGAGAAACGGGATATGGCTCTGGCTTGATCAGCGGTTCATCAACAAGACTTACGACATTATCACAGCCGCCAGGTTAGGACAAGAACCTTTCAAGAAGGTGACTTGGTGCTCCGGCTCATCCAGGATCAGACCGACATGCACAAGTTATTATGATCAATAACTTGAAAGTCCCTTGGGAAGGGCCCTTTGTGGTCAGCAAGAATCTTCACAACGGATCATACTACCTCATTGACGTTTGAGATGACTCACGCAACTCTGAGGAGGAGACCCGGCGGCCGTGGAACATAGCTCTCCTCCGGCCTTACTACACTTGAGCCATAGGCTCTTCTTATGTACATATTTCGACAATGTATATATTATGATCAATAAATAAACCAGCATCCTTGCTTTAAGCAGGGTCTCTGCTGTTTTTTCTCAAATATCCTTTGAGTTACATGGGGGATTCAGCTGACAAAGTGGAGTACTACCTGTTAAACCGGCTATCACGCCACAACATAGCTTGGGAGCTTCACACCCAAGGGGCCAAAGAGAGTTTGGATGCTATGCACAACTCAAACATAGGCCCCCAATGAGCACAACTCATCACGTTACTTGGGGGCTCTTTGTGTCAAATACCAAGGAGTTTGAATGGACCCTTGTAGCTGGGTATCGACCCACGGCTTGGAAGCCTGGTATATTTACCTAAAACCCCGGGTTGACCTGCCTTCATCAAGTAAGACACTCCTATCCAGGTCATCCTGGCATGGCCCTCCGAATGTTTGACAGTTACTCTCATTGAGACCCTGCACTTGTCAAAGTTAAAACGGTGATTGGTTAGTTGGAGGTCCATCTTAAAAGGCTTTTTTAAATGGTTCAACTCAGCTGCCTCACAGCCCACAAAAAGCCTCGAATTTGGGCCTGGCAGCCCTCAAAAAGCCTCGACTACACGGTTTTATTTGCATTTTGCTGAATTTTATGTAAACCGATTTTCTTGGCCGGGTCAATCATCTTATTAGCCCGGTATTCTTTAAACCGGCTTGGTTTGCAACTACCCGTTGACAACCATTATTCTTAACCCGGAGTTTGTTAACCCGGCCTGGCTTTGACTACCTGTCACCAGCTTTGATCATCTAGTGTGCATCGTCACCCGGTATGACTCACTATATCAGCACATGATGGAGTTATACAAGAATTGCAGATTTGGGTTTTCACCCTTATTACAATCAAAGTTGACCAGCCAACTACAAAGTGATATTACATCACAGGTATGAATAATTTCATATTTTTATGGTTTGATTATCAATCAGGCTTTTTCTTGGGCGTTATGACCCGTCCGGCGATAAACCGCCAGGACCCTCTTTCTTTTTATGCAGACACAGGAATTGCATATTATGATACCTAAACCAAAATTGACATTGACATGGCGGATCACATAAAGTATCTCCTACTGTACGATGGCAGCAGATCAAAATAGTTTTTGCTACCCTATTACAAGGCACTCAAAGGCCCAAAATATGGAATTGTTTCACAACGGACAATTTCTAACATATCAACTGGATTGACGGATTAAGCTTCATCGCCGGGTTGATGTGAAGTAGATGGGTTGTCTGGCGTCGGTTCAGCCTCCTCCTCCCCATCCAATGGCTGGAAGTCATTGATGGTCCAGTCAATCCGGGTTAAGGCCTGAAAGACAGCCTCTTCACTTATAAGCTCAGCCGGATCAACCTCAGGGGCGTAAGTGTGCTTACGGATTGGGGGAACAAGGTTCTGCACTTCAGGAATAACAGCTTCAACCCGTCTGTTGTTTGCGTCATAGAAGGATCGGTGAACCGTCAGGTTAGACTCTTCTGCCAACTGACTCCCCAGAGGACGCATCTCCCTTGTTACCCGTCTAAGAGCGTCGTTGTCAAATACTTCGCCGTTTTCTTAAGCAGTGGGGAAGCCCTTGGCTATATCAGCCGGATCAAGATCAGCTATCCATGCCTTGGCTCGAGTCAGTGCTAATAAAGTGCCAGCCCGGGCAGCGGATCGCTTCAACTCTTCTATCTGTGCTGGCATCATAGATAGCCGGTCCAGCGTGTCCTTGATCAGTGTTGGAGCCGCATTGTCATATGAAGTAGCACAGATAACCCGTTGGACGCCGGTATACAGCTGTTCAATCAGTGTATACACGGCCTTGAGTTTCTTTCGCATATCAGAACCCAGATGAGCAATGCGACTACCTATAGCGGTTTAAGAAGTTCATGTTAAACCGGAGAAATTTCAAAGCGAAATATTCATAAAGCCTTGGCAAACAATACTTACCAAAAATTGCAGAGGTCATGGCATTAACTTGGCGCTTTAATCCAGTAAGCTCTTCTGTCACCGGTTTAAGAGCTGATTCAGCGTCTTCCGCCCGCTTCAGCAATCCGGCCTTTTCGGTATCCCAGTTGGCCTACTCGGACTTGAACCACTCTTTGAGCTGCTCCATGGTGGTTAAGGCGGTTTTCAATTCATCCTTGGCCTTGGTGGTTTCTGCTTGTCGGGATTTCAGATTTTCTTGAAGGTCAGCTATTTGCGAGACTTGTTGGTTTATCTCACTCTGCAACAGTAAGAAGAGCATGTCAATATCTTTGCTAAAGTCCCAAACGTATAACCAGTTATACACTTGGCACTTGGGGGCTAATGCGGATCATTTTTCTGCTGATTGTTGAAGTCCCAAGGATTAATACAAGTTTTAATCCTGGCACTTGGGGGCTAATGTGTGTTTGATCAGAAATACACAAGGAAGGTTCATACAACACAGTATGGAATATTCAAAGTCCCGGTTTGACTTTCTAAAGACAAACCGGCCCTTGGGGGCTACAATACAATGAAGGTACAGAGCAAAGATCAAACCGTTTACCTCATAGCGCTCCTTCATCAGGTTTACTAAACCAGCTTCATAATCACGGCTGGTGTAAAGCCGGTTCAAGAAGCCGGAGTGAAGGTATTGAGCAGAGAGGTCGACATACGCTAACAAGTCGGTCTTCCCCTTCCCCTTGCTCATAGAAGTGAATTCATCCTTGGCACTATGCTTTGATAGAGCAACCGGGTTACCAGGGGCGGTATACCCAGTGCCAGTAACAACAACATCATCATCTTTGGCCGAGCTTGATGGATTGACATTCACGGGGCTTGGCGCTTTGGCAGCGGGGCTCGGCGGTTTGTTAGCAAGGCTTGGTGGATCCTCAGTTGAAGCCTGCTGATCAACAGTTGGACTTGGAGGGGCAGGAGGATGTGAAGTATCAACCTCTACATTCGGTTCAACGTTTGGCGGGTTAGCATCAACATCTTGGTTTTGCCCGGCGGAGCTGTCTATGGCAACTTCAGGATCTTCGCCATGATGCCCTGGAGTTTTCTCCGAATCAACATCATTAGTAGGGTCGCTGGTCTTGGCTTTCTTACTTAATCGAGCCTTGGCGCTACAACATCAAAGGTTAGAACATGGTAAACCGACAAATAAAAGAAACAAACCGAGGAGTAATATACTTACCCAACGACGATTTTGAGAGGAGGCAGCTGAGTGGTTGATGAATTGCCAAACGAGTTGGAAGAAGCCTGGTAATTTGGGTCAGACGGATTGAGAGGGCATCGGAGGAAACCTTTCAAAGGATAACATTTTTTAGGAGAACAAGTCACCTCTAGACGGCGTTTCCGGTTTGGCGTATCAGCTAAACCATACGAAGTGATTTGTTGACCACTATGCCGGGTTGTGCGACGTTCTTCAACTTGCTTTGTCTTCAAAGAAAATTTTGGATACAAATGAGCAAGGGAGTGAGATTGTTTTACTTTCCGGACTGTGCGACGAATTCTTTGAACCGGTACAAGATCTAAATCGGAAGAAAAAAGAAGGATTACCTCAACATGTTCTGCATGGCTGGCCTCAACATCATCCGGAGAATAGTCATTGTCAATAAGATGTACGAAAAAGGAACCAAGTGAGTCAAGTTCTACCTCAGCATCTGATTCCTCATCTTCTGGCGGATCAGAAGACTCGGTGGTTTTCTTCTTGCCAGCTTTCTTGGTGGTCTTGGTCTTTGCACGAGGAGCCCGGGCCGGTTTAGTCCGTTTCCAAAAGGAGCTATTAGCCTTAAATTAAGACAAGGAAAGGTTAGTATAGAGTTTATATGAAGGCAAGTCAGTATTCAGATGAACTTTACCACTGGCGGTTTATTGGATACGCAAAACGGAGGCAACCCGGTTTGACTGCATGCAGAGATCGGTTCATCAAGCATTTTCTTCACACATTCGGTAATTTCAAGATCGGTCATTACTATTTCGTGATATCGTTGAGGGTCGTTGACATTGCCAGTATATTCATGCATCAATCCGGGGTGGCGGCTTAAAGGAAAAATGCCCCAAGAAACCCAGCAGCTGACAAGATCAATGCAAATCAAATCGTTGGCCATAAGAGCCCTGAGCTTGGCGAGTTGAGGTGCAAAGTTCTTCTGTTCTGCGGCGGTCAAACATGAAGGCAATGGGTGGCCGTTGCTAAGCCGATGAGGGCGATAACCCGGCAAGGGATTTTATCCATCAGGGGCAGTGTTCCAGCAGTAAAACCAGGTCTGGTTCCAATCTTTAGGATGGCTATGATGTTTTGCATGAGGGAAGTCAACTTCTTTCCTTTTCTGAGTTGACACGCCACCAAGTTCTGTGTTGGGACCGTTTGAGAATTCTGTACGGCGGTTCAGATGAAAAAGTCCCGGAACAGCTCCACGGTTGGCTCTTCTTGAAGATAGACTTCGCAGAATACTTGAAAGTTGCATATATTGGACACAGAATTCAGACCAATATCTCGTGGATGGAGTTGGAAGCTTGCGAGGACATCCCGGAAATTTCTTGATCCGGGCAGACTGAATCCCCGGTCTAAGTGTTGCATAAATACAATCACCTCTCCATCTTGAGGCTCAGGTGGGCATTTTGATTCTGGAACTCGCAAATGGAGAACCCTTTTTGAGGCTAAGGCGCCTGTGGTGACGTAACCATTGATTTGAGTTTCCGTGATCCGGGACGGAACCCAGTTGCAGGCAGAATATTGTTTCGACATCCCAGAAGGGGGGAACTGAAAGGAAAAATAAATGCCGGTTTACAATTTAAACGGTTTAAAGTGTATAATTCAGTGGTAAACCGGAAAAATATTATACAAGGTTCAGTTGGCGGTTTAAGAGAGGGCTAATGATATATGGCGGATTGGCTATCAAAGGTTAAACCGCCCATAGGCAGAAGGGCCAAGATTCAAGATTTCTACTAAGTGTTGACAGAAACAGGTTTCACACAATGCTCAAATTTATTTGGATCTACCGCACATATGTAAAGCAATTTTTTCTGTGATCTCTAAAGGTGTTAAGAAGAACAGGGAAGGTCGTATACTCTACAAAAGAAAAGGAAGATCTACTAAGCATTAAAAATGGATGCGGAATAACTACCGCATGAGATCTACACTACTATTGGATCAAAACTACCGTGGCAGAAGGAAGGACGAAGAGGAAGAATGAAGAACTGTACAGATGAGCTCGCGAACCCTAAATATAGATCTAAAGATGAAGGAAAGAGGAAACTTACCACTGCAGATTTACTGCAGAGGGGTGCGACGAGTTTCTGATCCGTTTCAGGTTGATGCAGCGGCCTTTGTCGATGCAGTTCTCAAGGGTCGCGGACGGCGACGGAGCTTCAGAGCTTGGGCGTCGCAAGGAAGAAGAAGGCACAAAAGGGGAAAAGAGAGAAGGGCCCTCGGGCCTTATTTATAGAGGAAAGAATAAACGGCAGGTGCGAGAATCAAGGAGCTTGAAGCGCCAGAATGGGTGTGCCTGTCGCCTCGATTTTCGGGATAACCATTAAAAGAAGGGAATCTTTTTAATCTTTTTTATACAGAGATGATGTCATGATGGACCGTTGCTGTGTTCAGAAGATGACGTCAAGGCGGTTTACAAAATTTACAGGAGAAGACAATATGGCGGTTTACGAAAATATAAGAGGACGCCTACAAGATATCTTTGAAAGATTGAAGATTGACATGAACAAATTCAAATCAATCTGGGGCCTAATGTTGAGGATATAGCTACTGAGTGTAAACCGGCCAGGAGGGCCCGGTCCACCCTCGACTATGCCGAAGCCCATGAAGATCGAGAAGACGGTGTTTTACTAATGAAGCTTAGAAGCCCGCAACCCAAAGGCGGATTAGGGCCTGTAGTGGTAAACCGCCATGACTATGTAAACTTGTAATATAAGTTAGGAAAGGAGAGACCGAGCCGGACACTTTGTATGAGTCGGCCTCGGGGCTCTGTAGACCGGTCGGGCGTCAACCTGTGTATATAAAGGGACGACCCGGCGGTGGTTCAGGGATAACAGACAACAACTCGAGACTCAGGCAAGCGTATTTCGCTCCCTGGTCATCGGAACCCAATCAATCCCATCACAACTAGACGTAGGCTTTTACCTTCATCGAAGGGGCCGAACTAGTATAAACTCCCGTGTCCCTTGTCCGGTTTAACCCCTTCAAGCTAACCCGTTGTGATGGCTTCACGACTAAGTCCTTTCATGAGGACATCTGATGTGTTAATTCCACGACATATCGCATGAAACATATGGATCCAAATCAGCCGCTTACGAAGCAACGCATAAACTAGGATTTAAGCTCCCGTCACTCTAGCAACCCATCATCTACTTATTACTTCCCAATGCCTTCCCCCAGGCCCAAATCATGGTGAAGTGTCATGTAGTCAGCGTTCACATAACACCACTAGAGGAGAGACAACATACATCTCATCAAAATATCGAAGGAATACCAAATTCACATGATTACTTATAACAAGACTTCTCCCATGTCCTCAGGAACAAACGTAACCACTCACAAATCATATTCATGTTCATAATCAGAGGGGTATTAATAATCATTGAGGATCTAAACATATGATCTTCCATCGAATAAACCAACTAGCATCAACTACAAGGAGTAATCAACACTACTAGCAACCCACAGGTACTAATCTGAGGTTTTGAGACAAAGATTGGATACAAGAGATGAACTAGGGTTTGAGAGGAGATGGTGCTGGTGAAGATGTTGATGGAGATTGACCCCCTCTTGATGAGAGGATCGATGGTGATGATGATGGCGGTGATTTCCCCCTCCCAGAGGGATGTTTCCCCAGTAGAACAGCTCCACTTGAGCCCTAGATTGGTCCTGCCAAGGTTCTGCCTCGAGACATACCCATAGGATTTTTATAAGTAGTTCTATAGGCCCATAATGCATCATCAAGTTTCTTGGACCAATTCTTTCAAGATCTATTAATAGTCTTTTGCAAAATCAATTTAATCTCTCTATCACTCAATTCTACTTGACCACTAGACTGAGGATGATATGGAGATGCAATTCTATGATTAACAACATACTTAGCAAGCATTTTACGAAAATCACCATGAATAAAACGTGAGCCACCTTCAGTCATTAAATATCTGGGGACTCCAAACCTCAGAAAAATAACTTCTTTAAGCATCTTAATAGAAGTGTTATGATCAGCACTACTAGTTGGAATAGCTTCTACCCACTTAGTAACATAATCAACAACAACTAAAATATGTGTATACCCATTGGATGAAGGAAAAGGTCCCATATAATCAAAGCCCCAAACATCAAATGGTTCAATAACAAGTGAATAATTCATAGGCATTTCTTGACGTCTACTAATATTAGCAATTTTTTGACATTCATCACAAGACAAGACAAACTTACGAGCATCTTTGAAGAGAGTAGGCCAATAAAAACCGGATTGCAATACCTTATGTGCAGTTCTATCTCCAACGTGGTGTCCTCCGTAAGCCTCGGAGTGACACTAGCGTAGTATATGTTCTTGTTCATGCTCAGGTACACAACGTCTAATAACACCATCTACTCCTTTATAAAGGTGTGGGTCATCCCAAAAGTAATGTCTTAAATCATAGAGAACTTTTTCTTTTGTTGGTATGAGAAACTAGGTGGTATAAATTTAGCAACAATATAATTAGCATAATTAGCATACCATGGAGAAGTACGAGAAGCATTTATGACAGCTAATTGTTCATCCAGAAAGCTATCATCAATAGGTAGTCGGTTATCAAGAACATTCTCTAACCTCGACAAGTTGTCTGCAACAGGGTTCTCAACCCCCTTTCGATCAATAATATGCAAATCAAATTCTTGTAGCAAGAGAACCCACCTAATAAGACCAGGTTTAGCATCTTTCTTTTCCATAAGATATTTAATAGCAGCATGATCAGTGTGAACAGTTACTTTGGAATCAACAATATATGGTCTAAACTTATCACAAGCAAATACAACTGCTAAAAATTCTTTTCAATGGTAGCATAATTTCTCTGGGCACCGTCTAGAGTTTTACTAGCATACTGGATAACATTTAATTTCTTATTAACTCTTTGTCCTAGAACAACACCAACAACATAATCATTAGCATCACATATAATTTCAAAGGGTAAATTCCAATCAGGTAGCTGAACAATAGGTGCGGAAATCAAGACTTTCTTAAGTATTTCAAATGCTTCGACACAACCATCATAAAAAACAAATGGAACATCTTTTTGCAAGAGATTAGTGAGAGGCCTAGAAATTTCAGAGAAGGCTTTAATAAACCCCCTATAGAAACCAGCATGACCAAGGAAACTTCTTATACCTTTGATATCTTTAGGACACGACATCTTTTCAATAGCATATACTTTAGCTTATCAACTTCGATACCTCTTTCAGAAATTTTATGCCCCAAGACAATACCTTCATTAACCATAAAGTGGCACTTCTCCCAATTCAGGACAAGATTAGTTTCTTCACATCTCTGCAGAACTCGATCAAGGTTGATTAAGAATTCAACAAAAGAAGTTCCGTAAACGGAGAAATCATCCATGAAAACCTCAACAATCTTTTCACAAAAGTCAGAGAATATAGCAGTCATACACCTTTGAAAGGTAGCAGGTGCATTACATAAACCAAAATACATACGTCTATAATCAAAAGTACTGAAAGGGCAAGTAAGAGGGGTCTTTTCTTGATCCTCTTTTGACACAGGTATTTGAGAGAAACCAGAATACCCATCTAGGAAGCAAAAATGTGTATGTTTGGATAGTCTTTCTAGCATTTGATCAATAAAAGGTAGAGGGTAATGATCTTTTCTAGTAGCTTTATTTAATTTGTGGAAATCAGTTACCATTCTATGACATGTAACAATTCTTTGTGGGATCAATTCATTCTTATCGTTAGGAACAACAGTAATACCTCCCTTCTTAGGGACACAATGAACAGGACTTACCCACTGACTATCAGCAATAGGATAAATTATACATGCCTCCAGAAGCTTTAGTATTTCATTTCTTTCCACTTCTTTCATCTTAGGATTTAACCGTCGTTGATCATCAACAACTGGTTTAGAAAGACAATTTTATTATGTGTTGGCATAGAGTGGGACTAATGCCCTTAAGATCATCAAGAGTATATCCAATGGCAGCACGGTGCTTCTTCAGAGTTTTCAATAATTTTTCTTCTTCATGCTCTGAAAGGTTAGCACTAATAATAACATGATATATCTTCTTTTCATCAAGATAAGCATATTTAAGAGTATCAGGTAATTGTTTAAGCTCAAACATGGGATCTCCCTTGGGTGGAGGAGGATCTCCGAGTATCTCAACAGGTAAATTGTGTTTCAAAATAGGTCCTTGATTAAAGAATACTTCATCTATTTCCCTTCTTTCATTCATAAACATATCATTTTCATGGTCTAGCAAATATTGTTCTAAAGGATCATTAGGAGGCATGGCAATAGAAGCAAGACCAATAGTTTCATCTTTACTAGGAAATTCTTTATCATGGGGTTGTCTAGGAAATTTAGCAAAATTAAAATCATGAGACATATCCCCTAAACCAACAGTAACAATATACTTTTTGCAGTCTACCTTAGCATTAACAGTATTCAAGAAGGGTCTACCAAATATAATGGGACAAAAGTCATCTTGTGGGGAACCAAGAACAAGAAAATCAGTAGGATATTTAATTTTCCACACAAGACTTCAACATCTCTAACAATCTCAATTGGTGAAATAGTATCTCTATTGGCAAGCTTAAAAGTAACATCAATATCTTCTATCTCAGCAGGTGCAATATCATGCATAATTTCTTTGTATAAGGAATGAGGTATTGCACTCACACTAGAACCCATATCACATAAGCCATGATAAAAATGATCTCCTATTTTAACAGAAACAACAGGCATGCCAACAACATGTCTATGTTTACCTTTAGTATCGGGTTTAGCAATTCTGGCAGCTTCATCATAGAAATAAATAACATGCCCAACAATATTATCGACCAAGAGATCTTTGACCATAGCAATACCAGGTTCAACTTTAATTTGCTCAGGAGGTGTAGGTGTTCTAGTATTACTCTTATGAACCACAGTTGAAGTTTTAGCATGATCCTTTATTCTAACAAGAAAAGGTGGTTTCTCAATATAAGCGTTAGGAACAATAGGATCAACATTATAAGTAATAGTTTTTTCTTCAAATTTAATAGGTTCTACTACTTTCACTTCAATGGGAGGATGATATTTAAACCACTTCTCCTTAGGGAGATCAACATGAGTAGCAAATGATTCACAAAAAGAAGCTACTATCTCAGAGTCAAGTCCACATTTAGTGCTAAATTCACAGAAAGCATTAGTATCCATAAAAGATTTAACACAATCAAACTTAGGGGCTATACCTGACTCCTTACCTTCGTCGAGTCCCCAATCTTCAGAGTTGCGTTTAATTATTTCCAATAAATCTCATTTGAATTCAATAGTCTTCATCATAAAAGAACCAGTACAAGAAGTATCGAGCATGGAGCGATCATTATGAGAAAGCCGAGCATAAATATTTTGGATAATAATTTCTCTTGAGAGCTCATGATTGGGCATGAATATAACATTGAGTTAAGCCTCCCCCAAGCTTGAGCGGTACTTTCTCCTTCACGAGGCCAAAAATTATATATATAATTACGATCACGATGTACCAAATGCATAGGATAAAACTTTTGATGAAATTCCAATTTCAATCGGTTGTAGTTCCATGATCCAATATCATCACATAGCCTATACCATGTCAATGCCTTTCCTTTCAAAGATAAAGGGAATACCTTCTTCTTGACAACATCCTCGGGCATACCTGCAATCTCAAATAATCCACAAACTTCATCCACATAGATTAGGTGCATATCGGGATGTAATGTTCCATCTCCTGTATAGGGATTAGCTAGCAGTTTCTCTATCATACCCGAAGGAATTTCAAAGTAAACATTTTCAGTAGGTTTGGTAGGTTCAGAGGCAACTCTTTGCTCTTCTGGTTGGGGTGAAGATACCCCGGACAAGACCCTCAAAGGATTATTTTCTGTAGTAACAAGTGAAGTGATACGTCTCCAACGTATCTATAATTTTTGATTGCTGCATGACACTTTATCTATTGTTTTGGACTATATTGGGCTTTATTTTCCACTTTTATATTATTTTTGGGAACCTATTAACCGGAGACCCAACCCAGAATTGCTGTTTTTTGCCTATTTTAGTGTTTCGAAGAAACGGAATATCAAACGGAGTCCAAACGGAATGAAACCTTCGGGAACGTGATCTTCTCACCGAACGTGATCCATGAGACTTGGACCCTACTCCAAGAAGCTTCCGGGGAGGTCACGAGGGTGGAGGGCGCCCCCCTGGGCGCGCCCCCTACCTCGTGGGCCCCTCAGAGCTCCACCGACGTACTCCTTCCTCCTATATTTACCTACGTACCCCCAATAGACCAGAAAGGGAGCCAAAAACCTAATTCTACCACCGCAACTTCCGGTATCCACGAGATCCCATCTTGGGGCCTGTTCCGGAGCTCCGCCAGAGAGGGCATCCACCACGGAGGGCTTCTACATCAACACCATAGCCCCTCCGATGAAGTGTGAGTAGTTTACTTCAGACCTTCGGGTCCATAGTTAGTAGCTAGATGGCTTCTTCTCTCTTTTTGGATCTCAATACAATGTTCTCCCCCTCTCTCGTGGAGATCTATTCGATGTAATCTTCTTTTTGCGGTGTGTTTTTTGAGACCGATGAATTGTGGGTTTATGATCCAGCTTATCTATGAATAATATTTGAATCTTCAATGAGTTCTTTTATGTATGATTGAGTTATCTTTGCAAGTCTCTTCGAATTATCTGTTTGGTTTGGCCGACTAGATTGGTAGTTCTTGCAATGGGAGAAGTGCATGGCTTTGGGTTCAATCTTGCGGTGTCCTTACTCAGTGACAGAAAGAGTTGCAAGACACGTATTGTATTGTTGCCATCGAGGATAACAAGATGGGGTATTTATCATATTGCATGAATTTATTCCTCTACATCATGTCATCTTGCTTAAGGCGTTACTCTGTTTTTAACTTAATACTCTAGATGCATGCTGGATAGCGGTCGATGAGTGGAGTAATAGTAGTAGATGCAGAATCATTTCGATCTACTTGTCACGGACGTGATGCCTATATACATGATCATACCTAGATAACCTCATAACTATGCTCAATTCTATCAATTGCTCAACAGTAATTTGTTCACCCACCGTAGAATACTTATGCTCTTGAGAGAAGCCACTAGTGAAACCTATGGCCCCCGGGTCTATTCTCATCATATCAATCTCCATCACTTTATTTACTTGTTTTGCTTTTACCTGTTTTACTTTGCATCTTTATACCAAAAATACCAAAAATATTATCTCTATCAGATCTCACTCTTGTAAGTGACCATGAAGGGATTGACAACCCCTAAGCATTGGTTGCGAGTTGCTATCGTTTTGTGCAGGTACGAGGGACTTGCGTGTGACCTCCTACTGGATTGATACCTTGGTTCTCAGAAACTGAGGGAAATACTTACGCTACTGTGCTGCATCACCCCCTCCTCTTCGGGGAAAACCAACGCAAGATCGAGACGTAGCATGAAGGATTTCTGGCGCCGTTGCCGGGGAGGCCTACGCAAAAGTCAACATACCAAGTACCCATCACAATACCTATCTCTCGCATTAATTATTTGCCATTTGCCTCTCGTTTTCCTCTCCCCCACTTCACCCTTGTCGTTTTATTTGCCTCTCTTTCCCAATCTCCTCCTCTCTTTCCCGTTTGCCTTCTTCCCGTATGTATCTTTGTTTGTGTTTCCTTGTGCCTCCTATATGCTTGCATCTTTGCTTGCTGAAAATCTATTGATATGGATCCACTTAAAGTGTTCTACTTGGATCATCTTCGATCCTTATGTGCTCGTGCTGAAACCCCAACTAGCCTAGTTGATGGGAAATCTTTAGATGAGCATTTTTATTTTGTGTGTTATCGTTTGTCTGAAAAGGGGAGACTCTTACGGTATCATCTAAATAGGTTGCTATGCTATGCTTTGAATCTTTGTGAAATGTGTGATATTACTTGTTGCTCTAAGAACCCTAAAAAACACCTTCCCTACCTATGTGAGTTCAATAATAATGAAATCTTATCTTCTTATGCAAAGGGTGTTTATAGTTACTATGATATCGAACAAATTGAATAATTTTTTGTTTTTAAGGGTGCTCATGAAGTTGCTTTTTTGATTGAAAAGTATGATTTTACTCTCAACAAATCTGAAAATTCCGTCATACTTAAATATTGCAATGAAAACCTTGCTCATAATGTCTATGTCCAAGAGTTTATTGAAAGAATGACCGTTGCTTTGGAAGAAAATAATGATATGCATGAATCTATAGATAATGATGATTCCGATGATTTGATTGAAATATCCCTTGATGAACATGATGCTTGCTATTCTTGTGGCCATGATGCCAATATTTATGAAGATGAATTTGCTATAGTTCCTTATGTTAAACATGAGGTCGTTGCTATTGCACCCATACTTGGTAGTTCCTTCGATGAAAAGCATGATTGGAATGATTTTACTATAAATCCTCTTGATGTCAATTATGCTAATAATATGGAAAACCCTAAGCTTGGGGATGCTAGTTTTGCTATGACTACTACTTGTTGCAATGATCATGATTGGGGTGATTCTTCTTTTGATCTCGAAAATTTATTTAACCCCCATGATGAATATGAGATTGATAATAGTGTTTGCAATATTATTGAAAGTAGGTTTGGAAGAGTGTCAACTTTAGATCCCACATATCTGGAGAATGTTCAATCTTATGGTATTTTTGATAAAAGTGGGTTTGGAGAGGTCATGACTTTAGTTAATGTTAATCCCACTATCTTGGAAGAGTGTCAACTTTGCATGCATGTGGATCGTGTTGAAAATATGTTATGTGATAGCTATTTTGTTGAATTTTCTTATGATCCTACATGTAATTATTATGAGAGAGGAAAATATGGTTTTAGAAATTTTCATGTTACTAAATTACCTCTCGTCATGTTGAGATTGCTATCGTCTCTTTCTCATTCCTTGCATATGCTAGTTTTTGTTTGCCTTGCAAATTTGTTTGCTTATATGCCTATGCATAGGAAGTATGTTAGACTTAAGTGTGTTTGTCACATGTTTTATGATGCTCTCGTTGTGCCTCAATTCTTGTCTTTCATGTGAGCATCATTGAAATCTCAATGCCTAGCTAAAAAGGCTTTAAAGAAAAGCGCTTGTTGGGAGGCAACCCAATATTTATCCTTGCTGGTTAGCAATAAATAATCCATCTAGCTTATGTTTGGATGTGGTTTTATGTTTCAATTAGTGTTTGTGCCAAGTAGGACCTATAGGATAACCTACGATGATAGTTGATTTGATTCTGCTGAAAAACAGAAACTTTAGCGCTCACGAGATTAGCTTCCATTTTTTACTGGAGAGTGCTTTTTCGTTGATTCTTTTTGCTGGTGATCAATAATTTTTTTTCCAGGACTTCCTACTTTTGTAGAATTTTTAGAGTTACAGAAGTTTGCGTTAGTTACATATTACTACAGACTGTTCTGTTTTTGACAGATTCTGTTTTGTGTGTGTTGTTTGCTTATTTTGATGAATCTATGGCTAGTAAAATAGTTTATGATCCATAAAGAAGTTGGAATACAGTAGGTTTAACACCAATATGAATAAATAATGAGTTCATTATAGTACGTTGAAGTAGTCTTTTGTTTTCTTTCTCTAACGGAGCTCACGAGATTTCTATTGAGTTTTGTGTTGTGAAGTTTTCAAGTTTTGGGTGAATTCTTTTGATGGATTATGGAACAAGGAGTGGCAAGAGCCTAAGCTTGGGGATGCCCATGGCACCCCCAAGATCATCCAAGGACACCAAAAAGTCAAAGCTTGGGGATGCCCCGGAAGGCATCCCCTCTTTCGTCCACTTCCATCGGTAATTTACTTGGAGCTATATTTTTATTCACCACATGATATGTGTTTTGCTTGGAGCGTCTTGTATTATTTGTGTCTTTGCTTGTTAGTCTACCACAATCATCCTTGCTGTACACACCTTTTGAGAGAGCCATACATGTTTTGGAATTTGTTAGAATACTCTATGTGCTTCACTTATATCTTTTGAGCTTGATAGTTTTGCTCATAGTGCTTCACTTATATCTTTTGAGCGTGATAATTTTTTGCTCTAGTGCTTCACTTAGATCTTTTAGAGCACGGTGGTGGATTTGTTTTAAAGAAACTTGACCTCTCATGCTTCACTTAGATTATTTTGAGAGTCATTAATAGCATGGTAATTTTCTTAATGTTAATATACTTAGTGTTCGAGATATGTGAAACTTTCTTTTGAGTGAATTGAATACTAAGATAAATCTAATGCTTAATAATTGTTTTAAGATATGGAGGTAATAATATCAAAGTCGTGCTAGTTGAGTAGTTGTGAATTTGAGAAATACTTGTGTTGAAGTTTGTGAGTCCCGTAGCATGCACGTATGGGTAAAGTTGTGTAACAAATTTGAAGCATGAAGTGTACCTGGCTTGTGCATCCTTATGAGTGGCGGTCGGGGACGAGCGATGGTCTTTTCCTACCAATCTATCCCCCTAGGAGCATTGTGCATAGTACTTGATTTTTGATGGCTTATAGATTTTTGCAATAAGTATATGAGTTCTTTTGACTAATGTTGAGTCCATGGATCATACACACTTTTACCTTTCCGCATTTGCTAGCCTCTTCGGTACCGTGCATCGCCCTTTCTCACATTGAGAGTTGGAGCAAACTTCACTGGTGCATCCAAACCCCGTGATATGATACGCTCTTTCACACATAAACCTCCTTATATCTTCCTCAAAACAGCCACCATACCTACCTATTATGGCATTTCCATAGCCATTCTGAGATATATTGCCATGCAAGTTCCATCATCATTATCATGACATACTTTACTTTTGTCATATTGCCATTGCATGATCATGTAGTTGACATCGTATTTGTGGCAAAGCCACCATGCATTATTTTTCATACATGTCACTCTTGATTCATTGCACCATCCTGGTACACCACCGTAGGCATTCATATAGAGTCATATCTTTGTTCTAAATATCGAGTTGTAAGAAAAATAATAGTGTGATGATCATCATTATTAGAGCATTGCCCTAGTGAGGAAAAGGATGATGGAGACTATGATTCCCCCACAAGTCGGGATGAGACTCCGAACTTTACAAACAAAAAGAGGCCAAAGAAGCCCAAATAAAAAAAATAAAAAAAAGAGAAAAAAAAGAGGCCAAAGAAGCCCACCAAAAAAATATAATAAAAAAATGAGAGAAAAAGAGAGAAGGGGCAATGTTACTATCCTTTTACCACACTTGTGCTTCAAAGTAGCACCTTGTTCTTCATGTAGTGAGTCTCATATATTTGTGCTTCAAAGTAGCACCATGTTTTTCATATAGTGAGTCTCATAAATTGTCTTGTTTATACTAGTGGGGAATTTTTCATTATAGAACTTGGCTTGTATATTCCAATGATGGGCTTCCTCAAAGTGCCCTAGGTCTTCGTGAGCAAGCAAGTTGGATGCACACCCACTTAGTTTTAGCATTCATAGCTCTAGTGCATCCGTTGCATGGAAATCCCTACTCCTCATGTTGACATCAATTGATGGGCATCTCCATAGCCCGTTGATTATCCTCGTCAATATGAGACTTTCTCCTTTTTTGTCTTCTCACACAATCCCCATCATCATATTCTATTCCACCCATAGTGCTATATCCATGACTCGCGCTCATGTATTGCGTGAAGGTTGAAAAAGTTTGAGATTATTTGAGCATGAAACAATTGCTTGGCTTGTCATCGGGGGTATAGAAGTTGGGAACATCTTTGTGTGATGAAAATGAAGCATAGCCTAACCATATGATTTTGTAGGGATGAACTTTCTTTGGCCATGTTATTTTGAGATGACCTAATTGCTTGATTAGTATGCTTGAAGTATTATAATTTTTATGTCAATATGAACATTTATCTTGAATCTTTCGGATCTGAATATCCATGCCATGATTAAGAAGATTTACATTGAAATTATGCCAAAGTATCACTCCGCATCAAAAATTCTTCTTTTTATCATTTACCTACTTGAGGACGAGTAGGAATTAAGCTTGGGGATGCCTGATACGTCTCCAACGTATCTATAATTTTTGATTGCTCCATGCTACTTTATCTACTGTTTTGGACTATACTGGGCTTTATTTTCCACTTTTATATTATTTTTGGGACTAACCTATTAACCGGAGGCCCAACCCAGAATTGCTGTTTTTTTGCCTATTTCAGTGTTTCGAAGAAACGGAATATCAAACGGAGTCCAAACGGAATGAAACCTTCAGGAACGTGATCTTCTCACCGAATGTGATCCAGGAGACTTGGATCCTACTCCAAGAAGCTTCCGGGGAGGTCACGAGGGTGGAGGGCACGCCCCCCTAGGCGCGCCCCCTACCTCGTGGGCCCCTCGGAGCTCCACCGACGTACTCCTTCCTCCTATATATACCTACGTAGCCCCAATAGACCCGAAAGGGAGCCAAAAACCTAATTCCACCGCCGCAACTTCCTGTATCCACAAGATCCCATCTTGGGGCCTGTTCTGGAGCTCCGCCGGAGAGGGCATCCACCATGGAGGGCTTCTACATCAACACCATAGCCCCTCCGATGAAGTGTGAGTAGTTTACTTCAGACCTTCGGGTCAATAGTTAGTAGCTAGATGGCTTCTTCTCTCTTTTTGGATCTCAATACAATGTTCTCCCCCTCTCTCGTGGAGATCTATTCGATGTAATCTTCTTTTTGTGATGTGTTTGTTGAGACCGATCAATTGTGGGTTTATGATCCAGCTTATCTATGAATAATATTTGAATCTTCTCTGAATTATTTTATGTATGATTGAGTTATCTTTGCAAGTCTCTTCGAATTATCCGTTTGGTTTGGCCGACTAGATTGGTAGTTCTTGCAATGGGAGAAGTGCATGGCTTTGGGTTGAATCTTGCGGTGTCCTTACTCAGTGACAGAAAGAGTTGCAAGGCACGTATTGTATTGTTGCCATCAAGGATAACAAGATGGGGTATTTATCATATTGCATGAATTTATTCCTCTACATCATGTCATCTTGCTTAAGGCGTTACTCTATTTTTAACTTAATACTCTAGATGCATGCTGGATAGCGGTCGACGAGTGGAGTAATAGTAGTAGATGCAGAATCGTTTCGATCTACTTGTCACGGACGTGATGCCTATATACATGATCATACCTAGATAACCTCATAACTATGCTCAATTCTATCAATTGCTCAACAGTAATTTGTTCACCCACCGTAGAATACTTATGCTCTTGAGAGAAGCCACTAGTGAAACCTATGGCCCCCGGGTCTATTCTCATCATATCAATCTCCATCACTTTATTTACTTGTTTTGCTTTTACCTTTTTACTTTGCATCTTTATACCAAAAATACCAAAAATATTATCTCTATCAGATCTCACTCTCGTAAGTGACCGTGAAGGGATTGACAACCCCTAAGCATTGGTTGCGAGTTGCTATCGTTTTGTGCAGGTACAAGGGACTTGCGCGTGACCTCCTACTGGATTGATACCTTGGTTCTCAAAAACTAAGGGAAAATACTTACGCTACTGTGCTGCATCACCCCCTCCTCTTCGGGGAAAACCAACGCAAGCTCGAGACGTAGCATGAAGTAACTTTCAGCACACTATATAAATGTTTCCTTACCAAATTCCACTTACCAAAGGCGCTTCACTCCCTGGCAACGGAGCCAGAAAAGAGTCTTGATGATCCACAAGTATAGGGGGTCGATCATAGTCCTTTCTATAAGTAAGAGTGTCAAACCCAACGAGGAGCATAAGGAAATGACAAGCGGTTTTTAGTAAGGTATTCTCTGCAAGCACAGAAATTATTGGTAACAATTAGTTTTGTGATAAGATAATTCGTAACGGGAAACAAGTAACAAGAGTATCTAAGATGCAGCAAGGTGGCCCAATCCTTTTTCTAGCAAAGGACAAGCCTGGGCGAACTCTTATATAAATCAAAGTGCTCCCGAGGACACATGGGAATTATTGTCGAGCTAGTTTTCATCATGCTCATATGATTCACATTCATTACTTTGATAATTTGATATGTGGGTGGACCGGTGCTTGGGTGTTGTCCTTACTTGGACAAGCCTCCCACTTATGATTAACCACTCTCACAAGCATCCGCAACTACTAAAGAAGAATTAAGGTAAACCTAACCATAGCATGAAACATATGGATCCAAATCAGCCCCTTATGAAGCAACACATAAACTAGGGTTTAAGCTTCTGTCACTCTAGCAACCCACCATCTACTTATTACTTCCCAATGTCTTCCCCTAGGCCCAAATCACAGTGAAGTGTCATGAAGTTGACGTTCACATAACACCACTAGAGGAGAGGCAACATACATCTCATCAAAATATCGAACGAATACTGAATTCACATGATTACTTATAACAAGACTTCTGCCATGTCCTCAAGAACAAATGTAACTACTCACAAATCATATTAATGTTCATAATCAGAGGGGTATTAATAAGCATTAAGGATCTGAACATATGATCTTCCATTGAATAAACCAACTAGCATCAACTACAAGGAGTAATCAACACTACTAGCAACCCACATGTACCAATCTGAGGTTTTGAGACAATGATCAGATACATGAGATTAACTAGGGTTTGTGAGGAGATGGTGCTAGTGAAGATGTTGATGGATACTGACCCCGTCTCGATGAGAGGATCGAGGGTGATGACGATGGCGGTGATTTCCCCTCCCGGAGGGATGTTTGCCCGGTAGAACAGCTCCACTAGAGCCCTAGATTAGTCCTGCCCAGGTTCCGCCTCGAGACGGCGGCGCTTCATCCCGAAAGCTTCTCTATGATTTTTTTCCAGGGAAAAATACACCATATAGCAGAAGATGGGAGTCAGGGGCCTGCCAGGGGGCCCACGAGGCAGGGGCGCGCCCAGGGGGTAGGGCGCGCCCTCCACCCTCGTGGTTGACTGGTGGCCCCCCTCTGGTGCTTTCTTCGCCCAATATTTTTAATATATTCCAAAACTGATCTCCGTGACGTTTCAGGACTTTTGGAGTTGTGCAGAATAGGTCTACAATATTTGCTCCTTTTCTAGTCCAGAATTCCAGCTGCCAGCATTCTCCCTCTTCATGTAAACCTTATAAAATAAGAGAGAAAAGGCATGAGTATTCTGATATAACGCGTAACAACAGCCCATAATGCAATAAATATTGATATAAAAGCATGATGCGAAATGGACGTATCACGCGCCGCCGTCGTGGCAGCGCCTTGCTCCAAGTGGCGCGGGGGAGGCCCTGGCGCCAGGATCCCCCCATGCAGCTCCCAGCGCATCGCGTCCACCTGCAGCGGGGCCGTCATCCCGAGGTCCATGGCTGTTACCGTGGCTTGGTTTACCCGCGGTCCATGGTTAGCGTAATCGTGCCCCTGAGATGTTTGTTGTACCCGGTGGATGTCATTGTTGAAGACGTCGGTGAAGCTCCGGGGTGGCTCGCAAAGAGCTTTGGACTCGTGTTGCCTCGACGCCCAGGCTGGCGAGGGAAACATGTAGGGGCGTCTTCTTGGCGCGTACAGCAAGTCCGTCAGCGGGGGTATGATGACCCACAAGTGTAGGGGATCTATCGTAGTCCTTTCGATAAGTAAGAGTGTCGAACCCAATGAGGAGCAGAAGGAAATGATAAGCGGTTTTCAGTAAGGTTTTCTCTGCAAGCACTGAAATTGTAGGTAATAGATAGTTTTGTGATAAGATAAATTGTAATGAGTAACAAGCAATGAAAGTAAATAAAGTGCAGCAAGGTGGCCCAATCCTTTCGTAACAAAGTATAAGCCTGGACAATTTCTTATAATGAGAAAAGAGCTCCCAAGGACACATGGGAATTATCGTCAAGGTAGTTTTCATCACGTTCATATGATTTACGTTTGGTACTTTGATAATTTGATATGTGGGTGGACCGGTGCTTGGGTACTTCCCTTACTTGGACAAGCATCCCACTTATGATTAACCCCTATTGCAAGCGTCCGCAACTACAAAAGAAGTATTAAGGTAAACCTAACCACAACATTAAACATATGGATCCAAATCAACCCCTAACGAAGCTATGCATAAACTAGGGTTTAAGCTTCTGTCACTCTAGCAACCCATCATCTACTTATTACTTCCCAATGCCTTCCTCTAGGCCCAAATAATGGTGAAGTGTCATGTAGTCGACATTCACATAACACCACTAGAGGAAAAGACAACATACATCTCATCAAAATATCGAACGAATACCAAATTCACATGACTACTAATAGCAAGACTTCACCCATGTCCTCAAGAACAAACGTAACTACTCACAAAGCATATTCATGTTCATAATCAGAGGAGTAATAATATGCATTAAGGATCTGAACATATGATCTTCCACCAAGTAAACCAATTAGCATCAACTACAAGGAGTAATCAACACTACTAGCAACCCACAAGTACCAATTTGTGGTTTGGATACAAGATCGGATACAAGAGATGAACTAGGGTTTTGAGAGGAGATGGTGCTGGTGAAGATGTTGATGGAGATTGACCCCCTCCCAATGAGAGGATCGTTGGTGATGACGATGGTGATGATTTCCCCCTCTCGGAGGAAGTGTCCCCGGCAGAACAGCTCTGCCAGAGCTCTAGAATGGTTCCGCCAAGGTTCCGTCTTGTGGCGGCGGAGTTTCGTCCCGTAAGCTTGCCCACGATTTTTTTCCCAGGGTAAAAGCCTTCATATAGCAGAAGATGGACACCGGGGGCCACCAGGGGGCCCAGGAGACAGGGGGCACGCCCAGTAGGGGTGGGAGCGCACCCCACGCTCCTGGCCAGGTTGTGGGCCCCCAGAGGTGTTTCTTCCACTCAATAATTCTTATTAATTCCAAAAATAAGTTTCATGGAGTTTCGGGATTTTTGGAGCAGTGCAGAATAGGTTTCCAATGTTTGCTCCTTTTCCAGCCAGAATTCCAGCTGCCGGCATCCCCCCTCTTCATGGTAAACCTTGTAAAATAGGAGAGAATAGCCATAAGTATTGAGATATAATGTGTAATAACAGCCCATAATGCAATAAATATTGATATAAAAGCATGATGCAAAATGGACGTATCAACTCCCCCAAGCTTAGACCTCGCTTGTCCTCAAGCGGAAGCTGAAATCAAAAAATATGTCCACATGTTTAGAGATAGAGGTATCGATAAAAATAAAATACGGACATGAGGGCATCATGATCATTCTTATAACAGCAACACATATAGATTTTATCATATGACTTCTTATACTCAAGTGACAATCATTCACAATGTCAAGTATGGTTCAGAAACTTCATTGGGAACTAACAAACTATAATCTCAGTCATTGAAGCAATTGCAATTTATCATAACATCAGAAAGAGTCAAGAATAGAGCTTTTCAACGAGTCCACATACTCAACTATCATGTAGTCTTCTACAATTGCTAACACTCACGCAATACTTGTGGTTATGGAGTTTCAACCGTACACTGAGAAATACAGGGGTTTATTGTGTTGCCTCCCAACGTATTCACCTTTAGGTGATGTCAACAATAATAGGCCATGCTAACTTACATCCCATTGGATATATGTATCATGATCTTTCAAGCACGAAGAGCTTGCCAAAGGATAAAATGAAAAAGGGAAAGGTGAAGATCACCTTGACTCAAGCATAAAGTAAAAAAATAAAGTAAAAGATAGGCCCTTCGCAAAGGGAAGAAGAGGTTGTCATGTGCGTTTAGGGTTGGATGCACAAAATCTTAATGCAAAAGAACGTCACTTTATATTGCCCCTTGTATGTGGACCTTTATTATGCAGTCCGTCGCTTTTATTGCTTCCACAACAAGATCGTATAAAGCTTATTTTCTCTGCACTAATAAGTCATACATATTTAGATAGCAATTTTTATTGCCTGCAACATGACAACTTACTTGAAGGATCTTACTCAATCCATAGGTAGGTATGGTGGACTCTCATGGTAAAACTGGGTTTAAGGATATTTGGAAGCACAAGTAGTATCTCTACTTGGTGCAAGAAATTTGGCTAGCATGAGGAGGAAAGGCAAGCTCAACATGTTTGGATGGTCAATGACAATATACTTTAACTGAGATGTGACAAAACATAAACCATTATGTTGTCTTCCTTGTCCAACGTCAACTCTTTTAGCATGTCATACCTAATGAGTGCTCCCAATCATAAAAGATGTCCAAGATAATATATTTGTATGTGAACCACTCTTTCCTTATTACTTTCTATTAATTGCAACGATGACCAAAACTACGTTTATCAACTCTCAACGACTTTTATGCCTCATACTTTCTATGTGTGAAGTCATCACTAACCATAAGATCAATATGAACTGTTTTATTCTTTCTACTTTCTCAAGATCATAGAAACATAGCAAAGCCCTTGACTCAACACTAATCTTTATTATAGATAGCTCACGGACTCGATTACATAAAGAGATCACAAAGCAAAACTCAAAACTACTTGATATGCAAACTTCAATCTACTAGATCAAAATATTACTAAAGGGATCGAACTAAATAAAACGGAAAAGATAGGAGTGTGATGGTGATACGATACCGGGGCACCTCCCCCAAGCTTGGCAGTTGCCAAGGGGAGTGCCCATACCCATGTGATTATGTCCTCGGAGGTGGTGAAGTAGGAGTTGTTGATGATGTAGGCTTGTCGTCCATCTTCCAAGGCATAGGCTCACCATCATAGAAGGATGATCGAGTCTCTGGGTTCCTTAAATCTGCAGCCAAACTCATCCTCTTGAATCTATATTCATACTCACAGTTCTGGTTTTGCAGGTCATAGATCTGGGCTTGGAGGTGCTCGATTTTCTCTTGAAGCTTGAAGATGGTCTCCCCAATGACTTTGGCATCTAGCTTGTGTTTGTTGGTGAACTCCGTGATCATCATCTGGTTGGCGTTGAGTCCACGCTCCACCATCCCTTGGCACTTGAAAACTTGCTGCTCCATGGTTTCGAGCTTTGTCTCCATGCTTCCGATACTCCTTGGTCCCTCCACATCGCGGATGTGCAACACCCCCTCACGCATCTCAATGGTTTGAGGGTGTTGCAACACCTCCACAAGATAGGGGTTGATAACCCTCTCGAAAAACTTGTCCTTGGGAGCGCTTGGAGACGCCATGATGCTCTAGATCTGAAACAGAAATAGCTCGAAACGAAAACAGAGGATATTTGCGTGATACGGTGGTCAAAACCTTCGAGAGATTATATAATGAATTTTTACCGACCAAAATACGTAACATGCAAGAAAGCGGAGTCCGGGAGGCACACGAGGTGTCCTTGAGATAGGGGGGCGCGCCCAGTAAGGGTGGGCGCGCCCCCCACCCTCGTGGAGGCCTCGTGTCCTTCCCGGACTACTTCTTTCTTCCTAAAATTCTTAAATATTCCAAAACTGATAAAAATTGCCATTAGAATTGTTTTGGAGTCGGTTTACTTATCGTACCACATACCTATTCCTTTTCGGAGTCTAGAACATTCTGGAAAGTGTCCCTTATGTATTCCTTCGGGGTTACGGTTTCAATAATATTAGTTTGAACATTGATAGGATTACCTGAAATATAATGTTTAATTCTTTGACCGTTCACCACCCTCGGACTTGTGCCTTCGAAGTTGTTGTTTTTTATGGCACCAGAATGATAGACCTCCTCGATAACGTAAAGACCTTCCCATTTAGAGAGAAGTTTTCCTGCAAAAAATCTTAAACGAGAGTTGAATAATAAAACATAATCACCTATGTTAAACTCACGCTTTTGTATACTTTTGTCATGCCAGTGTTTGACTTTTTCTTTGAATAGCTTGGCATTCTCATAGGCTTGGGTTCTCCATTCATCGAGTGAGCTAATATCAAACAACCTCTTCTCACCGACAAGTTTGAAGTCATAGTTGAGCTCTTTAATAGCCCAATATGCTTTATGTTAAAGTTCAAGAGGTAAATGACACGCTTTTACATAGACCATCTTATATGGAGACATACCCATAGGATTTTTGTATGCAGTTCTATAGGCCCATAATGCATCATCAAGTATTTTGGACCAATTCTTTCTAGATCTATTGACAGTCTTTTGCAAAATTAATTTGAGCTCTCTATTGCCTACTTGACCACTAGACTGCGGATGATAAGGAGATGCGATTCTATGATTAACATCATACTTAGCAAGCATCTTACGAAAAGCACCATGAATAAAATGTGAACCACCATCAGTCATAAGATATCTAGGGACTCCAAACCTCGGAAAAATAACTTCTTTAAGCATTTTAATAGAAGTGTTATGATCAGCACTACTAGTTGGAATAGCTTCTACTAAAATATGTGTATAACCATTAGAGGCAGGAAAAGGTCCCATATAATCAAAGCCCCAGACATCAAACAGTTCAATAACAAGAGAGTAATTCATAGGAATTTCTTGACGTCTACTAATATTACCAATTCTTTGACATTCATCACAAGATAAGACAAACTTACGAGCATCTTTGAAGAGAGTAGGCCAATAAAACCCAGATTGCAGTACCTTGTGTGCAGTTCTATCTCCAGCGTGGTGTCCTCCATAGGATTCAGAGTGACACTTGCGTAGGATCTGTTCCTGTTCATGCTCAGGCACACAACATCTAATAACACCATCTACTCCTTCTTTATAAAGTTGTGGGTCATCCCAGAAGTAATGTCTTAAATCATAAAAGAACTTTTTCTTTTGCTGGTATGTGAAACTAGGAGGTATAAATTTAGCAACAATGTAATTAGCATAATCAGCGTACCAGGGAGCAGTACGAGAAGCATTAACGACCGCTAATTGTTCATCAGGAAAGCTATCATCAATAGGCAGTGGGTCATCAAGAACATTCTCTAACCTAGACAAGTTGTCTGCAACGGGGTTCTCATCTCCCTTTCTATCAATAATATGTAAATCAAATTCTTGGAGCAAGAGAACCCATCTAATGAGTCTAGGCTTAGCATCTTTCTTTTCCATAAGATATTTAATAGCAGCTTGATCAGTGTGAATAGTAACTTTGGAATCATCAATATAAGGTCTAAACTTATCACATGCAAACACAACTGCTAAGAATTCTTTTTCAGTAGTAGCATAATTTCTCCAGGCAGTATCAAGAGTCTTACTAGCATACTGGATAACATTCAATTTCTTATCAACTCTTTGCCCTAGAACAACACCTACAGCATAATCACTAGCATCACACATAATTTCAAAGGGTAAATTCCAATCAGGCGACTGAACAATAGGTGCAGTGATCAAAGCTTTCTTAAGTATTTAAAATGCTTCTACACAATCATCATCAAAGACAAAAGTAACATCTTTTTGCAATAAATTAGTCAGAGGCCTAGAGATTTTAGAAAAGTCCTTAGTGAACCTCCTATAAAAACTGGCATGACCAAGGAAACTTCTTATACCTTTTATGTCCTTGGGACATGGCATCTTTTCAATAGCATCAACTTTAGCTTTATCAACTTCATACCTCTCTCGGAAATCTTATGCCCCAAGACAATGTCTTCATTAACCATAAAGTGACACTTTTCCCAATTCAGGACGAGACTAGTGTCTTCGCATCTCTGCAAAACTCGATCAAGGTTGCTCAAGAAATCATCAAAAGAGGATCCATAAATGGAGAAATCATCCATGAATACCTCACAAATCTTTTCACAAAAGTTAGAGAATATAGCCATCATGCATCTTTGAAAGGTAGCAGGTGCATTACATAAACCAAAAGGCATACGTCTATAAGCAAAGGTACCAAAAGGGCAAGTAAAAGTAGTTTTAGATTGATCCTTCGCTGACACATGTATTTAAGAGAAACCAGAATAACCATCTAGAAAGCAGAAATGTGTGTGTTTGGATAGTCTTTCTAGCATTTGATCAATAAAAGGTAAAGGATAATGATCTTTCTTAGTAGCTTTATTTAATTTACGGAAATCAATTACCATCGTATAACCTGTAATACTTCTTTGCGGGATCAATTCATCTTTATCATTAGGAACAACGGTAATACCTCCCTTTTTAGGAACACAGCGGACATGGCTTACCCATTCACTATCAGCAATGGGATAAATTATACCTGCCTCAAGGAGCTTTAGTATCTCCTTTCTTACCACTTCTTTCATCTTGGGATTCAGTCGTCGTTGAGGATCTCTAACTGGTTTAGCATCGGCCTCCAAATTAATTTTGTGTTGGCATAACGTGAGACTAATGCCCTTAAGATCATCCAGAGTATATCCAATAGCAGCGCGGTGCTTCTTCAGAGTTTTCAATAATCTTTCTTCTTCTTGCTCTGAAAGGTTAGCACTAATAATAACAGGATATATTTTCTTTTCATCAAGATAAGCATGCTTAAGATTATCAGGTAATGGTTTGAGTTCAAACACGGGATCACCCTTGGGTGGAGGGGGATCCCCAAGAATTTCAACGGGAAGGTTGTGTTTCAGCATAGGTTCCTATTTAAGGAACACTTCATCTATTTCCCTTCTTTCCTTCATGAACATGTCGTTTTCATGGTCTAGCAAATATTGTTCTAATGGATCAGTAGGAGGTACGGCAATGGAGGCAAGACCAATAATATCATCCTTACTAGGTGATTCTCTATCATGAGGTTGTCTACGAAACTTAGCAAAATTAAACTCATGAGACATACCCTCTAAGCCAATTGTAACAATATCCTTTTCACAATCAATCCTAGCATTAACTATGTTCAAGAAGGGTCTACCGAAAATAATGGGACAAAAATAATCTTGTGGGGAACCAAGAACAAGAAAATCAGCAGGGAATTTGACCTTCCCACACAAGACTTCAACATCTCTAACTATCCCAACTAGTTTAATGGTATCCCTATTAGCAAGCTTAATAGTAACATCAATGTCTTCCAATTCAACGGGTGCAATGTCGTGCATAATTTCTTTATATAGGTCATAGGGTATCGCACTAGCACTAGCACCCATATCACATAAACCATGATAACAATGATCTCCTATCTTAACAGAAATAACAGGCGTGCCTACCACAGGTCTATGTATCCTAGCATCTGGTCTAGCAATATTAGCAGTCTCACCACAGAAATAAATAACATGCCCATCTAATTCATCATCCAAAAGATCTTTAACCATAGCAATACTAGGTTCAACTTTGATTTTCTCAGGAGGGGTATAAGTCCTAGTATTACTCTTACAAACAACAGGCGAAGTTTTAACATGATCCTTTATCCTAACAGGAAAAGGAGGTTTCTCAACATAAGTAGTAGGAACAATAGGATCACTATAGGTGACAGTCTTTTCTTCAACTGTAATAGGTGCAACTACTTTTACTACAACGGGAGGATTATATTTAAACCACTTCTCTTTAGGGAGATCAACGTGAGTAGCAAAAGATTCACAGAAGAAGCTACTATCTCAGAGTCAAGTCCATACTTAGTGCTAAATCCACGAAAAGCATCGGTATCCATAAAAGATTTAACACAATTGAACTTAGGTGTCATACTTGACTCCTTACCATCGTCGGAACCCCAATCTTCAGAGTTGCGTTTAATTCTTTCCAATAAGTCCCATTTGAAATCAATAGTCTTCAGCATATAAGAACCAGCACAGGAAGTATCGAGCAGGTTGCGATCATTGAGAGAAAGCCGAGCAAAATTTTTTTGAATAATCATTTCTCTGGAGAGCTCATGATTGGGGCATGAATATAACATTGACTTAAGCCTCCCCCAAGCTTGAGCGATGCTTTCTCCTTCGCAAGGCTAGAAATTATATATGTAATTACGATCACGATGAACAAGATGCATAGGATAGAACTTCTGGTGAAATTCCAACTTCAATCGTTTATAATTCCAAGATCTCGTATCATCACATAGCCTATACCATGTCAATGCATCTCCCTTCAAAGATAAAGGGAAGAACTTCCTTTTGAAAACATCATCGGGAATACCTGGAAGCTTAAATAATCCACAAACTTCATCCACAAAGATAAGGTGTAAATCGGGATGCAATGTACAATCTCCTGCAAATGGATTAGCTAGCAGTTTCTCTATCATACCCGAAGGAATCTCAAAGTAAATATTTTCAAAAAGTTCAGTAGGTTGAGGAGCAACTCTTTGCTCTTCTGGTCGGGGTGAAGATACCCCAAACAAGCCCCTCAAAGGATTAGTTTCCATAGTGACAAGTAACAGAAAATTTCAGCACACTATATAAATGTTTCCTTACCAAGTTCCACTCACCAAAAGCGCTACACTCCCCGGCAACGGGGCCAGAAAAGAGTCTTGATGACCCACAAGTGTAGGGGATCTATCGTAGTCATTTCGATAAGTAAGAGTGTCGAACCCAACGAGGAGCAAAAGGAAATGATAAGCGGTTTTTAGTAAGGTTTTCTCTGCAAGCACTGAAATTGTAGGTAATAGATAGTTTTGTGATAAGATAAATCGTAATGAGTAACAAGCAATGAAAGTAAATAAAGTGCAGCAAGGTGGCCCAATCCTTTTGTAACAAAGGATAAGACTGGACAATTTCTTATAATGAGAAAAGAGCTCCCGAGGACACATGGGAATTATCGTCAAGCTAGTTTTCATCACATTCATATGATTCGTGTTCGGTACTTTGATAATTTGATATGTGGGTGGACCGGTGCTTGGGTACTGACCTTACTTGGACAAGCATCCCACTTATGATTAACCCCTATTGCAAGCGTCCACAACTACAAACGAAGTATTAAGGTAAACCTAACCACAGAATTAAACATATGGATCCAAATCAGCCCCTAATGAAGCAACGCATAAACTAGGGTTTAAGCTTCTGTCACTCTAGCAACCCATCATCTACTTATTACTTCCCAATGCCTTCCTCTAGGCCCAAATAACGGTGAAGTGTCATGTAGTCGACGTTCACATAACACCACTAGAGGAAAAGACAACATACATCTCATCAAAATATCAAATAAATACCAAATTCACATGACTACTAATAGCAAGACTTACCCATGTCCTCAGGAACAAACGTAACTACTCACAAAGCATATTCATGTTCATAATCAGAGGAGTAATAATATGCATTAAGGATCTGAACATATGATCTTCCACCAAGTAAACCAATTAGCATCAACTACAAGGAGTAATCAACACTACTAGCAACCCACATGTACCAATTTGTGGTTTGGATACAAGATCGGATACAAGAGATGAACTAGGGTTTTGAGAGGAGATGGTGCTGGTGAAGATGTTGATGGAGATTGAGCCCCTCCTGATGATAGGATCGTTGGTGATGACGATGGTGATGATTTTCCCCTCCCGGAGGGAAGTGTCCCCAGCAGAACAGCTCTGCCGGAGCTCTAGATTGGTTCCGCCAAGGTTCTGCCTCGTGGCGGCGGAGTTTCGTCCCGTAAGCTTGCCCATGATTTTTTCCAGGGTAAAAGCCTTCATATAGCAGAAGATGGACACCGGGGGGCCACCAGGGGGCCCAGGAGCCTGGCTAGGGTGTGGTCCCCCTGAGGTGTTTCTTCCACTCAATAATTCTTATTAATTCCAAAAATAAGTTTCATGGAGTTTCAGGATTTTTGGAGCAGTGCAGAATAGGTTTCCAATGTTTGCTCCTTTTCCAGCCAGAATTCCAGCTGCCGACATCCCCCCTCTTCATGGTAAACCTTGTAAAATAGGAGAGAATAGCCATAAGTATTGAGATATAATGTGTAATAACAGCCCATAATGCAATAAATATTGATATAAAAGCATGATGCAAAATGGACATTTCCGGGTACAGGGGTGCCTGAAGCCGCCATCCTCGAGTCATCGCATGGCCGTCTGGCGCGGTGCTTGCCAGGCCTAGCGCAAGGTCATGACGACCATAGGGTGGCATCTCGGCGTGCCCCGGGAGGGGCCACCCGACGTCACCATGCCCGGAGGTAATGTGTCCTGGTTAGGATGAGCGGTGTCGTGGGCTAGGCTAGTGCCGCGAGGTCCTCTTGGTCCCTCAAGGAAGGGCGTAGCGGGGGCCGACACATGCCCATGGAATTGCTTGCGACGTAGGCGGGGTGTAGAAAGGTGTTATGCCCCTGCAGGCAGCGTCGAGCAGCTCAGCGACCCGCTCTAGTAGTGCGTCGTGGCCGCCTTCCTCCAACCTGCATCGCGGAAGCTCTCGTGCCAGGATGAGCACGGCTCGTGTGTTCGCCTGTTCCCGACGGGTGTGTAGCACTATTGCCACGGCATAGCTCCAGGATCGCGTGGTGGCGGGGTTGCGGCGCAGTGCGAGGGCGGGCGGTGGCGGTCCGCGTCGCCCATGTCCGACGACGCTGGGTGGCATGCGGGCTGCGAGGAGCGCGGAGTGAAGATCTTCTTGGGTGGAAGGTGCTTCCCGGGCAGGTGTAGGATCAAAAGTATGTCTTGAGGGGGGTGATTAGATTACTTGACCAAATAAAAACTTATCCTTTTCCCAATTTTAGTCTTTGGCAGATTTTAGCTAACTTAGCACAAGTCAAGCAATCTTAACACAATTCAAGCAAGCATGCAAAGAGTATATGAGCAGTGGAAAGTAAAGCATGCAACTTGCAAGAATGTAAAGGGAAGGGTTTGGAGAATTCAAACGCAATTGGAGACACGGATGTTTTTGTCATGGTTCCGATAGGTGGTGCTATCATACATCCATGTTGATGGAGACTTCAACCCACGAAGGGTAATGGTTGCGCGAGTCCACGGAGGGCTCCACCCACGAAGGGTCCACAAAGAAGCAACATTGTCTATCCCACCATGGACGTCGCCCACGAAGGACTTGCCTCACTAGCGGTAGATCTTCACGAAGTAGGCGATCTCCTTGCCCTTACAAACTCCTTGGTTCAACTCCACAATCTTGTGGGAGGCTCCCAAGTGACACCTAGCCAATCTAGGAGACACCACTCCCCAAGAAGTAACAAATGGTGTGTTGATGATGAACTCCTTGCTCTTGTGCTTCAAATGATAGTCTCCCCAACACTCAACTCTCTCTCATAGGATTTGGATTTGGTGGAAAGAAGATTTGAGTGGAAAGCAACTTGGGGAAGGCTAGAGATCAAGATTCATATGGTAGGAATGGAATATCTTGGCCTCAACACAAGTGTAAGTGGTTCTCTCTCAGAAAATGCAAGTTGGAAGTGTAGGTTCATTCTGATGGCTCTCTCCACGAATGAAGAGGAGGTGGTGGGGTAATTATAGCCTCCACACAAAATCTAACCATTACACACAACTTGCCAAACTTGGTGGGACCGAATTGAGAAACTCGGTCGAACCGATTCAGCAAATCTAGTGACCGTTAGGATTTTCGGTGGGACCGACATGCAACTCGGTAGGACCGACATGCTTAGGGTTAGGGCATAACGTAATCTCGGTGAGACCAATTACACAAACTCGGTGGGACCAATTTTGGTAATAAGCTAACCAGAGAGTTGGTCAGGTAAACTCGGTGGGACCGATTCGCTCATTTCGGTGAGACCAAAATGTTACGAAAAGGAAACAGAGAGTTTACATTGCAATCTCGGTGGGACCGATCGCTCATCTCGGTGGTACCGAAACGTTACGAAGGGAAACAGAGAGATTACAATCCCATCTCGGTGATACCAAGATCCCTATCGGTGAGACTGATTTGCCTAGGGTTTGTGGCAGTGGCTATGACATCTGAACTCGGTGGCGCCGGATAGAAAGAATCGGTGAGGCCGAGTTTGACTTGTGGTGTAGGTCATATGTGGATGTGAGAAAGTAGTTGAGGGCTTTGGAGCATATCACTAAGCATTTTGAGCAAGTAAGCCATTAAGCAACACCTCATCCCTCCTTGATAGTATTGGCTTTTCCTATAGACTCAATGTGATCTTGGATCACCAAAATATAAAATGTAGAGTCTTGAGCTTTCAGCTTGAGCCAATCCTTTTGTCCTTAGCATTTTGAGGGGTCCACTTCTCTCATCCATGCCATGCCAATCATTGAGCTTTCCTGAAATATTTAACTTGAAGTAGCATTAGCTCAATGAGCTATATGTTGTTAGGAATTACCGAAACCACCTAGGGATAGTTGCACTTTCAGCAGGCCAAGCGGCCCAGTGCTTAGCGTGAGCTCGAGGAGCGTTAGCAATGGGAATGGCGGAGCGGTGGTGAATCGACGGGAGGAAGAGAGGCTCCGACACACTCCTACCTAGCGCGCCAAATGTCGGATTCAGGGCTTCACAAACCCAAGATAGATACGAATTCTGGGGTGCGTGCGACGAACTCAACCTCCCCAGTCTGCCTACCTGTAGATCTCACGGCCTAGCTTGATGAACTGGAAGGAAATGGAACAGGGCCATTTTACCCAAGTTCGGGCCACCTTGCGGTGTAAAACCCTACTCCTTCTTTGTGGTGGATTAGCCTCGAGGTGGGCTGAGGATGAACTAGTACAGAGGACGGACAACCTGAAGAGGTGTGTTCTTGTGCTTGTGTGAGCTGGTGAGGGTGAGGATGGCCTGAATGATCTGTCCCCCTCTATGGTGGTGGCTAGGCTACACTTATAGTGGCCTTGGTCCTCTTACCCCAAAATGAAGGTGGGAAGGGATCCCACAATGGCCAAATTCGAAGGAAGACAACTAGTACATCTTATCCTGACGAAAGGTGGTCTGCGCGTGCAAAGCTTCTGGTCGTGACGCCGTGGTGGGCTCGGCGATGACCTCCGTCCTGCCGTCCTGGCGGTCTTGGTCTCTTTGCATGGAAATGGAAACCTTTGGTTGATTCCTCGGGACTCTGCGTCTGCTTGCCTCTTTAGCACCAAAGAGGAAACCTGCTATACTGCGCCCACTAGCGCCCGCATGGCCTTGGTCATCATGGCTTGCGTCATCCTAACCTCACGAGGTGAGGGCTTGCATAGAAATCTCCGCTCCTCGGGAGCCAGCCTAAGGAGGCCGCTCCTTCTGGAGATCTTGTCGTTGTCCACCTCGCGCTTGGCCCCTTGCGAGGGTCTTGTGTTGTTGGTGCTGAAGATGGGCCGTACCAGGCCGTCGATGGAGCCACGCCATGGGCCACAGGCAGGCAATTCTGGGTACCCTGGTTCCCAGAATACCGACACCCGTGCTCCCCAACATGATCGTGGTTGTGTGGGTAGTATTGCGGGTTGTGGATCGAAGAATGTTCGTATTACAAGCTTCGATGAGCATCCTCCTCGTTGGGTCATAATTCTCTTATTTTCCATTTTCTAGCTGCTTTAAGCTAGTTATCCCCATCCATTTATTGATCCTACACCATGAAGATCGGACCACCCCTTGAACACCCTCTTCTCCGAAGACAGTGTCGCATCAAGGAGGCCGACAAGGAGGAGGATGGCGAGGAGGAGGTTGAGGAGGAGGAGGATGTGGGGGACGCTGGCGACCTGGATATGCAAGCGGAGCAGCTGGCCATCCTTGATTCTCTCCACTCGTAGTCGGTTGCGGCGGCCAGACGTCATCGCTGGCAGGAGATAGAGACCTCGTAGGAGGCGGAGATGCTCGCCTACAAGGATGAGGGCGAGCAGGAGGAGGATGAGCCAAAGCCCTCCTACCCGCTCATCTATTCGGTGCCTGGCACTGTCATCATGATATCTTTGATGACAAAGATTAGCTAGGGTAGTATGTAGTTGATACATCTCCAACGTATCTATAATGTTTTATTGTTCCATGCTTTTATATTATCATTCTTGGATGTTTTACAATCATTTTATAGCAACTTTATATCATTTTTTGGGACTAACCTATTGACATAGTGCCCAGTGCCAATTGTTGTTTTTTGCTTGTTTTTTACTTCACAGAATATCAGTACCAAACGGAGTCCAAATGCCACGAAACTTTTTGGAGATTTTTTTTTGGACCAGAAGACACCTTGGGGGACAAGAAAGCACTAGAGGGGAGGCCCGTGGGGGCACAACCCACTAGGGCATGCCAAGGAGCCCAGGCGCGCCCATGGGGTTGTGGTACCCAGAGCGACCTCCTACACCGCCTCTTCACCCTATAAATTCCCAAATATTCCAGAAACCCTAGGGGAGATGTCAAATGGGAATTCCAGCCGCGGCAAGTTCCAGAACCACGAGATCCAATCTACACCATCACAGAGGGGTTCATCATCCTACTTAGTACCTCTCCGATGATGCATGAGTAGTCCACCATAGACCTACAGGTCCGTAGGAAGTAGCTAGATGGCTTTCTCTCTCTGTTTTGATTCTCAATACAATGGTCTCTTGCAGATCTATTTGACCTAATGACTTTTTGCGTTGTGTTTGTTGGGATCCTATGAAGTTTGAGTTTGTGACCAGATCTATATCCATGAAAGTTATTTGAGTTTTCTTTGATCTCTTATATGCATGATTACTTATATCCTTGTATTCCTTCTTTGAATCTTTGGCTTAGTTAGGCCACTAGATCGATTTTTCTTGCCATGGGAAGAGGTGCTTTGTGATGGGTTCAAACTTGGAATGTCCTCTCCCAGTGACAGAAGGGGCAGCAAGGCACGCATGTATCGTTGCTATTAAGGATAACAAGATGGAGTCTATTCCTACATGAATAGATCTTGTCTACATCATGTCACCGTTCTTAATGCATCACTCCATTTCTCCATGAACTTAATACACTAGATGCATGTTGGATAGTAGTCGATGTGTGGAGTAATAGTAGTAGATGCAGAATCATTTCAGTCTACTAATCTTGGACGTGATGCCTATATAATGATCATTGCCTGGATATCTTCATAATTATTTGATCCTCTATCAATTGCCCAACATTAATTTGTTTACCCACCGTATGTCATTTTCTCGAGAGAAGCCACTAGTGAAATCTACGACCCCTCGGTCTATCTTTTATCATATTGCTTTCCGATCTATTTTTATTCGCTTTTATTTTAAGATCTATTATTCCAAAAACCAAAAAATACCTTGCGGCACTTTTTCTTTATTTATTTTATTTTATGTTATTGCAAGATCTATTTATCCAAAATCATACAAACCAATCTATCTTTTGCCCGAGGAGGGATTGACAACCCATCTTATGCGTCGGGTTGCAAGTATTTCCTTATTACATCAAATAAATCTCCAAGAACATCAAGGATAACATGGTATTGAGAATCAAAGAGAGAGAAGAAGCCATCTAGCTACTAGCTATGGTCCCGTAGGTCTATGGTAAACTACTCACTCTTCATCAGAAGGGAAATGGTGTTGATGTAGAAGCCCTCCATGATCGAATCCCCCTCCGGCAGGATGCCGGAAAAGGCCCCTAGGTGGGATCTCACGGGTATAAGAAGGTTGTGGCGATGGAAAAGTGTTTTTGTGGCTCTCTCTGTTGGTTTTGGGATATATGAGAATATATAGGCAAAAAAGTAGGTCGGTGGAGTCATGAGGGGCCCACAAGGGTGGGGGCGTGCCCTACCCCCCCTGGGCGCGCCCTCCGTCCTTGTGGCCACTAAGGGAGTCCTGGATTAAGGGGTCCTTGGATGTCCGGTCTATGTGACGTGGGCCGGACTGGGCCATGAAGATACAAGACAGAAGACTCTCTCCCGTGTCTGGATGGGACTCTCCTTGGCATGGAAGGCAAGCTTGGCGTTCGGATATGAAGATTCCTTTCTCTGTAACCGACTTTGTACAACCCTAGTCTCCTCCGGTGTCTATATAAACCGGAGGGTTTAGTCCGTAGAGGCAATCATAATCATATAGGCTAGACTTCTAGGGTTGTAGCCATTATGATCTCGTGGTAGATCAACTCTTGTAATACTCACATTCATCAAGATCAATCAACCAGGAAGTAGGGTATTACCTCCATAGAGAGGGCCCGAACCTGGGTAAATATCGTGTCCCCTGCCTCCTGTTACCATCGACCTTAGACGCACAGTTCGGCACCCCTTACCCGAGATCCACCGGTTTTGACACCAACATTGGTGCTTTCATTGAGAGTTCCACTGCATCGTCACCAAAAGGTTTGATGGCTCCGTCAATCATCTACAACAATGCAGTCCAGGGGAGGTTTTCCTCCCCGGACAGATCTTCGTATTAGGCTACTTCACACTGCTGGCCAATCGCTTGGCCAACTAGAGCAGATTGACAGCCACGCCCCTGGCCATCAGGTCAGGTTTGGAATCTTGAATTACATTGCCGATTGATACATCTCTGTCGTATCTATAATTTTTGATTGTTCCATGCCAATATTAATCAACTTTTATATACTTTTGGCAACTTTTTATACTATTTTTTGGGACTAACATATTGATCCTGTGCCCAGTGCCAGTTCCTGTCTGTTGCATGTTTTTTGTTTCGTAGACACCCAATATCAAACAGAGTCCAAACGGGATAAAAACGGATGGAGATTTTTTTGGAATATTTGTGATTTTTGGGAAGTAAAATCAACGCGAAATAGTGTCCGGGGTGGCCATGAGACAGGGGGCCGCGCCCCAGGGAGGCAGGCGCGCCCTGGGCTCTCATGGGCCACCCGTAAGGCGGTCGATGCTCTTATTTTGGTGCAAGAAAGCTAATTTTATGAGAAAGATCTGGGCGAAAGATTCACCCCAATCGGAGTTACGGATCTCCGGATATTTAAGAAACGGTGAAGGGGTAGAATATGGGAACGCAGAAACAGAGAGATAGATCCAATCTCAGAGGGGCTCTCGCCCCTCCTAAACCAGGGGAGCCAAGGACCAGAGGGGAATCCCTTCTCCCATCTAGGGAGGAGGTCAAGGAAGAATAAGAAGAAGGGGGGCTCTCTCCCTCTTGCTTCCGGTGGCGCCGGAACGCCGCTGGGGGCCATCATCATCACCGCGATTTTCACCAACACCACCGTCATCTTCAACAACATCTCCATCACCTTCCCCCATCCATATCCAGTGGTCCACTCTCCCGCAACCCTCTGTACGGTCTACTTGAACATGGTGCTTTATGCTTCATATTATTTTCCAATGATGTGTTGCCATCCTATTATGTCTGAGTAGATTTTCGTTGTCCTATCGGTGATTGATGAATTGCTATGATTGGTTTGAGTTGCATGTTTTATTATTGGTGCTTTCCTATTGTGCCCTCCGTGTCGTGCAAGCACGAGGGATTCCCGCTATAGGGTTTGCAATATGTTTATGATTTGCTTATGGTGGGTGGCGTGAGTGACAGAAGCACATACCCGAGTAAGTAGGTTGTTTGTGTATGGGATAAAGGGGACTTGATACTTTAATGCTATGGTTGGGTTTTACCTTAATGAATCTTTAGTATTTGCGGATGCTTGCTAGAGTTCCAATCATAAGTGCATATGATCCAAGTAGAGAAAGTATGTTAGCTTATGCCTCTCCCTCAAATAGAATTGCAATAGTGATTACCGGTCTAGTAACATAGTCAATTGCTTAGGGACAATTTCACAACTCCTATCACCACATTTCCACACTCTCTATATTTACTTTATTGCATCTTTATCTAAACATCCCCTACTTTTTATTTACGTTCTCTTTATTATCTTGCAAACTTATCCAACAACACCTACAAAGTACTTCTAGTTTCATACTTGTTCTAGGTAAAGCAAACGTCAAGCGTGCGTAGAGTCGTATCAGTGGCCGATAGGACTTGAGAGAGTATTTATTCTACCTTTAGCTCCTCGTTGGGTTCGACACTCTTACTTATCGAAAGAGGCTACAACTATCCCGTATACTTGCGGGTCATCAAGACCTTTTTCTGGCGCCGTTGCCGGGGAGTCATAGCATGGGGTGAATATTCTCGTGTGTGCTTGTTTGCTTTATCACTAAGTAATTTTTATTTGCTGTTCTTAGTTGTTTTCTATCTTTAGCTATGGGTAGGAAACGCAAAATACCAAAAAAATTAGTTGTACCTACTGCTCCAATGGTTGAAGAACCACTCAAAATCTATCACACTACTGAAGCTTTTTTACTTGGATCATCTTTGATCCCTATGTGCTCGTGCTAAAACCCCAACTAGCTTAGTTGAGGGCAAATCTTTAGATGAGCATGCTTGTTATGTGCGACACCGTATATCTGAAAAAAGGAAATTATTATGGGATCAAATTCAACGTTTGCAATGCTATGCTTGGAATTTATGTGAAATATATGATGTTACTTGTTGTTCTAAAAACCCTAAGAAACACCTTCCCTACCAATGTGAGTTCATTGATAATGGAGTCGTATCTATGTATGCCAAGGGTGTTTATAATTACTATCATGTTCAACAAATTGAAGAATTTGTTGCTTTTAAGGGTGCTTTTGAAATTGCTTCTTTGATTGAAAAGTATGATGCTACTCTTTACAAATCTGAAAGTTTTGCCATACTTGAATGTTTTTATGATAATTATGCTTCTAATGCCTATGTTAAACCATATATTGAGAAATTCTCCGCTGTCCAAGAAGAGAATAATATTTTGCAGGAAGCTATGGAAGAAGAAATTGATGAAACTGTGAGCTCATTGGATGAAAAAGATGATGAGGAGAGCGAAGAACAAAAGGAGGAAGAGAGGATTAGCTACCTATGCCCACCTTCTAATGAGAGTAACCCTCCAACTCATACATTGTTTAATTCCCCTTCGTGCTTACCGAAGGATGATTGCTATGATCCCTTGAATTTGTCTGAAATATCCCTTTTTGATGATGCTTGCTATGCTTGTGGCCAAGATGCCAATATGAATTATGCTTATGGAGATGAACTTGCTATAGTTCCTTATGTTAAACATGAAATTGTTGCTATTGCACCCACGTATGCTAGTCTTATTATCTTTTTGAATTCTCCCTACCACACTTTATCGGAGAAGTTTGTGCTTATTAAGGATTACATTGATGGGTTGCCTTTTACCGTTGCACATGATAATTTTGATGAATGTAATATGCATGTGCTTGCTGCTCCTACTTGCAATTATTATGAGAGAGGAACTATTTGTCCACCTCTCATGTTTCCCATACTATGAAATTGCAAGAAATTGCTTATACTATGCATTGGCCTTTACTATGTGTGCATGAATTGTTCTCTTATGACATGACGATGCATAGTAAGAGAGTTAGACTTCGTTGCTGCATGATATATGTTACTTTGTGCTCACTACTAAATTACAAATCATTCTTAATTAAAATTGGCTTTGATATACCTTGGGATCCAGGTGGATTCATTACTTGAGCACTAAATGCCTAGCTTAATGGCTTTAAAGAAAGCGCTGCCAGGGAGACAACCCGGAAGGTTTAGAGAGTCAATTATTTCTGTTGAGTGCTTTCATATAGTTTAAAAACAAAAAAAAATAAAGAGGGGAACCCAAAAACTTTTCAAAAAGGAAAGTGAAAGTGAGAAAGACAATCATTATTGAAGTGGGAGCTAGCCTTGAACTTTGTTCATGCTCACGGAAACTTTGTGAATCTTGATTACAGAAACTTTTCAACAAAAATAATTATCCCCTTGTATAATTCCATTCTATTATAAAAATAATGTGCCAAGGTTTGCCTTTAGGATGTTTACGATGCTTGTTGGTTTGTACAATGTAGGACAGAAACTCTAGCTGTAGTGCGCGATTTTACGTTTTTAACTGGAACGTGAATTGGTTCTTATTCCTTTTGCAATGTCTTGCTATACAACTTGTTTATTTTTCCTAATTTTGATACAATTTTTTGGGGTAACAGAAGTATGGTGGATGTTCAGATTGCTACAGACTGTTCTTTTTTTGACAGATTCTGTTTTTGATGCATAGTTTGCTTGTTTTGATGAAACTATCAATTTCTATCAATGGATTAAGCCATGGAAAAGCTATATTACAGTAGACAAAATGCAAAAACAAGATATGAATTGGTTTATTACAGTACTTAGAGTAGTGATTTGCTTTATTATACTAACGGATCTTACCGAGTTTTCTGTTGAAGTTTTGTGTGGATGAAGTGTCTAAACGAGGAGGTCTTGATATGAGGAAAAGGAAGAGAGGCAAGAGCTCAAGATTGGGGATGCCCGAGGCACCCCAAGTAAATATTCAAGGAGACTCGAGCGTCTAAGCTTGGGGATGCCCCGGAAGGCATCCCCTCTTTCTTCAACAAGTATCGGGTATGTTTTCGAATTCGTTTCGTTCATGCATTATGTGCAAGTCTTGGAGCGTCTTTTGCATTTAGTTTTCACTTTCTTTTATGCACCATGCTGGTATGAGATAGTCCTTGGTTGTTTTATAGAATGCTCATTTCACTTCACTTGAATCTTTTGAGTGTGGCTTTATAGAATGCTTCATGTGCTTCACTTATATCATTTGAAGTTGGATTGCCTGTTTCTCTTTACATAGAAAACCGCCATTTGTAGAATGCTCTTATGCTTCACTTATATCAATTTAGAGAGATGACATGAATTGGTCATTCACATGGTTAGTCATAAAATCCTACATAAACTTGTAGATCGTTGAATATGATATGTTTGATTCCTTGCAATAGTTTTGCGATATAAAGATGGTGATATTAGAGTCATGCTAGTGGGTGGTTGTGGATTGTAGAGACACTTGTGTTGAGGTTTGCAAGTCCAGTAGCATGCACGTATGGTAACTGTTGTGTGACAAATTTGAAGTGTGGGGTGTTTCTTTGATTGTCTTCCTTATGAGTGGCGGTCGGGGATGAGCGATGGTCTTTTCCTACCAATCTATCCCCCTAGGGGCATGCATAGTAGTACTTTGCTTCGAGGGCTAATAAACTTTTGCAATAAGTATATGATTTCTTTATGACTAATATGAGTCCATGGATTATACGCACTCTCACCCCTCTCACCCTTCCATCATTGCTAGCCTCTTCGGTACCGTGCATTGCCCTTTCACACCTCAAGAGTTGGTGCAAACTTCGCCGGTGCATCCAAACCCTGTGATATGATACGCTCTATCACACATAAGCCTCATTATATCTTCCTCAAAACAGCCACCATACCTACCTATCATGGCATTCCATAGCCATTCCGAGATATATTGCCATGCAACTCCCATCATCATCATATACATGACTTGAGCATTTATTGTCATATTGCTTTGCATGATCGTAAGATAGCTAGCATGGTGTTTTCATGGCTTGTCCATTTTTTGATGTCATTGCTACGCTAGATCATTGCACATCACGGTACACCGCGAGAAGCATTCATATAGAGTCATATCTTTGTTCCAGTATCGAGTTGTAAGTAAATAAAAGTGTGATGATCATAATTGTTAGAGCATTGTCCCCCCCCCCACAAAAAAGCCAAAAAGAAAAAAAGAAAGGCCAAAGAAAAAAAGAAAATAAATAAATAAAAAGGGGCAATGTTACTATCTCTTTTTCCACACTTGTGCTTCAAAGTAGCACCATGTTCTTCATGTAGTGAGTCTCATATCTTGTGCTTCAAAGTAGCACCATGTTCTTCATATAGATTGTCTCCTATGTTGTCACTTTCATATACTAGTGGGAATTTTCATTATAGAACTTGGCTTGTATATTCAAACGATGGGCTTCCTCAAATGCCCTAGGTCTTCATGAGCAAGCAAGTTGGATGCACACCCACTTAGTTTCTTTTGTTGAGCTTTCATACACTTATAGCTCTTAGTGCATCCGTTGCATGGCAATCCCTACTCCTCGCATTGACATCAATTGATGGGCATCTCCATAGCCCGTTGATTAGCCGCGTCGATGTGAGACTTTCTCCTTTTTGGTCTTCTCCACATTACCTCCATCATTATATTCTATTCCACCTATAGTGCTATATCCATGGCTTGCGCTCATATATTGCATGATGGTTGAAAAAGCTGAAGCGCGTTAAAAAGTATGAACCAATTGCTCGGCTTGCCATCGGGGTTGTGCATGATGGGGGCATTTTGTGTGATGAAAATGAAGCATGGCCAAACTATATGATTTTGTAGGGATAAGCTTGCTTTGGCCTTGTTGTTTTGAAAAGACATGATTGCTTTATTGGTACGCTCGAAGTATTATTGTTTTTATGTCAAATGATAGACTATTGCTTTGAATCACTCATGTCTTAATATTCATGCCATGATTAGACATATGATCAAGATTATGCTAGGTAGCATTCCACATCAAAAATTATCTTTTTATCATTTACCTACTCGAGGACGAGAAGGAATTAAGCTTGGGGATGCTGATACGTCTCCGTCGTATCTATAATTTTTTATTGTTCCATGCCAATATTATTCAACTTTTATATACTTTTGGCAACTTTTTATACTTTTTTTGGGACTAACATATTGATCCAGTGCCCAGTGCCAGTTCCTGTCGGTTGCATGTTTTTTGTTTCGCAGAAACCCAATATCAAACGGAGTCCAAACGGGACAAAAACGGACGGAGATTTTTTTTGGAATATTTGTGATTTTTGGGAAGTAAAATCAACGCGAAACAATGTCCAGGGTGGCCACGAGACAGGGGGCCGCACCCCAGGGAGGCAGGCGCGCCCTGGGCTCTCGTGGGCCACCCGTAAGGCAGTTGACGCTTTTATATTGGTGCAAGAAAGCTAATTTTATGAGAAAGATCTGGGCGAAAGATTCACCCCAATCGGAGTTACGGATCTCCGGATATTTAAGAAATGGTGAAGGGGTAGAATCTGGGAACGCAGAAACAGAGAGATAGATCCAATCTCGAAGGGGATCTCGCCCCTCCTAAGCCAGGGGAGCCAAGAACCAGAGGGGAAACCCTTCTCCCATCTAGGAAGGAGGTCAAGGAAGAAGAAGAAGAATGGGGGCTCTCTCCCTCTTGCTGCCGGTGGCGCCGGAACGCCGCCGGGGGCCATCATCATCACCGCGATCTTCACCAACACCACCGTCATCTTCACCAACATATCCATCACCTTCCCCCATCTATATCCAGCGGTCCACTCTCCTGCAACCCGTTGTACCCTCTACTTGAACATGGTGCTTTATGCTTCATATTATTTTCCAATGATGTGTTGCCATCCTATGATGTCTGAGTAGATTTTCGTTGTCCTATCGGTGATTGATGAATTGCTATGATTGGTTTGAGTTGCATGTTTTATTATTGGTGTTGTCCTATTGTGCCCTCCGTGTCGCGCAAGCGTGAGGGATTCCCGCTATAGCGTTTGCAATATGTTTATGATTTTCTTATGGTGGGTGGCGTGAGTGACAGAAGCACAGACCCGAGTAAGTAGGTTGTTTGCGTATGGGATAAAGGGGACTTGATACTTTAATGCTATGGTTGGGTTTTACCTTAATGAATCTTTAGTATTTGCGGATGCTTGCTAGAGTTCCAATCATAAGTTCATATGATCCAAGTAGAGAAAGTATGTTAGCTTATGCCTCTCCCTCAAATAGAATTGCAATAGTGATTACCGGTCTAGTAACATAGTCAATTGCTTAGGGACAATTTCACAACTCCTATCACCACTTTTCCACACTCGCCATATTTACTTTATTGCATCTTTATCTAAACAGCCCCTACTTTTTATTTACGTTCTCTTTATTATCTTTCAAACTTATCCAACAACACCTACAAAGTACTTCTAGTTTCATACTTGTTCTAGGTAAAGCAAACGTCAAGCGTGCGTAGAGTCGTATCAGTGGCCAATAGGACTTGAGAGAGTATTTGTTCTACCTTTAGCTCCTCGTTGGGTTCGACACTCTTACTTATTGAAAGAGGCTACAACTATCCCGTATACTTGCGGGTCATCAAGACCGATATCCGCGGAGACTTGATCTTCGATGGATTTGAGCCCATGGCAGCCGCTCCTTGCCACCACGATGAACATGACCTAAATCTATCATCAGACCATGCCCAGGAGATAGCGCTTGTAACTGCTCTGGCCCTAGATCTGGAGCAGACTGCGTCATCCGAGGACGGGAAGCTCAACCCCGCCTCGGAAGCTGCAGACTCAGCGGCGTTAGAGCTGCACACAGATCCAACCTCGAGCGGTGCCTGTGTCACCAGAACCTCGGATTCATCTCCGGCCATAGGTTCGAAACCGCGTGCATCCGCGCCCATCGAATCTGATCAGGTGTCGATCATTGAATTCAGTTCCGCGGACATCTTCCGGCACTCACCTTTAGGCGATGTGCTAAACTCATTAAAAGCCCTTTCCTTATCAGGAGACTTGCAGCCTAACTATATCCGGCTTGGATTGGAAGCTGATGACGGAGAATTCCGCTTCCCACCCACCACCCACTTCATAGCCGCTATCGAAGACTTAACCAACATGCTCGATTACGACTTCGAAGACATCGATGGTATGGACGACGATGCCGGAGAGGAGCAGGCACAAAAACCACTGCTTACAGGGCGCTGGACAGCCACCTCCTAGTATGATGTATACATGGGGAGACACCCAAAGAGAACAATGGTGGCAATGAAAAGGATCCAGTCGAGGATAAGCCTCCTGAGATACAGCCAAAGCATCGGCGTCAGCGGCGCCACTCCAAACCACGCCATGGGAAAACAGCAATACCGGCACAGGAAAAAATAATACTCCGGACAACACCGAAGACAACGAAGACCCCGTTGAGCCAACTTCCGAATAGGATGAACGGGAGGATGGGCGAGTCAGCCCCAATGAACAGGCCGTTAATGAAGACTCGGAGGATAGTAATTATCTTCCACTCTCTGAGGACGAGGCAAACCTCGACGACGACGACTTTATCGTGCCTGAGGAGCCCGTCGATCAGAAGCGCTTTAAGCGCCGGCTAATACCCACTCCAAGGAGCCTGGAAAAGAAGCATCAGTAGCTTCAAGCTGATCAAAACCTACTCAATGACAGATGGACTAATGTCCTGGCAGCCGAGGAATACGGCCTCGAGTGCCTAACAAAAATTTACTCGAAACGCAAATTGTTACCCCAATTCGATGATGAGGCGGTGGAGCCCGTCCTACTAGCGTGTAATGTAGCTGACCGACCACCACGTGGCCGGGATAAAGTGGCAACTCAAGACGAACACCCGCCCGCACTACCTCGCCGTAAAAATAGAGGCACAACAGCTCGGGGATACACATATGACCTGCGGCATGACCTGAAAAATAGAGCAGGTCAGACCAGATCGATCTATGGATAGCGGGGGCATGCCCCGATGCCCGACGATGGCCATCCGGCCGGACGTGACAAACATAACCACGCCCGAGACGAAAACCGCAGACGAACTCCATCCGAGCTACGTCGCGACTTGGCTCGATATAGAGGCGTCGCACACCCCCTCTGCTTCACTAATGAAGTAATGGAACATGAATTTCCGGAAGGGTTTAAACCCGTGAACATTGAATCATATGATGGGACAATAGAGCCCATGGTGTGGTTTGTGGATTTTCTCCTCCATATTCATATGGCCCGCGGTGATGATCTTCACGCCATCAAATACCTCCTGATAAAACGCAAGGGACCTGCTCGGCACTGATTGAACAGTTTGCTCGAAAACTCAATTGGCGGCTGGGAAGACTTGGAAGACGCCTTCCTCAACAACTTCCAAGGTACATATGTCCGACCTCCGGATGACGACGACTTAAGTCACATAGTTCAACAGCCCGGAGAGTCAGCCAGGAAATTCTGGACTAGGTTCTTAACTAAAAAGATCTACATCGTCGACTGTCCGGATGCCGAAGCCCTAGCGGCCTTTAAACATAGCATCCGTGATGAATGGCTTGCCCGACACCTCGGCCAAGAAAAGCCAAAGTCTATGGCAGCCCTCATGATGCTTATGACCCGCTTCTGCGCGGGCGAGGATATTTGGCTGGCCCGTAGCAATAACAATACAAGCGAACCTGGCACTTCTGAAGCCAGAAATAGCAACGGCAAGCCCCAACGCAACAGACACAAGCGTCGAAACAACGGTGACAACACCGAGGACACGGCGGTCAACGCCGGATTCAGTGGCTCTAATTCCAGTCAGCGGAAGAAGCCATATAAAAGAAACAATCCGGGCTCGTCTAGCTTGGACCGCATACTCGATCGTCCATGTCAAATCCACAGCACTCCTGATAAACCAGCCAATCATACCAACAGAGACTGTTGGGTTTTTAAACAGGTCGGCAAGTTAAATGCTGAGAACAAGGAGAAGGGGTCGCAAAGCAAGGTCGATGACAAGGAGCTCCAGCCACCGAACACAGGGGGACAGAAGAAGTCCCCCCCCCAAGTTAAAATAGTGAACATGATATACGCTACCCATATCCCCAAGAGGGAGCGCAGGCGCGCGCTCAGGGACATCTACACGATAGAGCCAGTCGCCCCAAAGTTCAACCCATGGTCGTCCTACCCGATCACCTTTGATCGCAGGGACCATCCGACCAGTACTAGTCATGGCGGTTCAGCCGCACTGGTCCTCCACCCAATCATTGATGGATTCCATCTTACGTGAGTCCTCATGGACGGTGGCAGTAGCCTGAACCTGCTCTATCAGGATACAGTGCGCAAAATGGGTATTGATCCCTCAAGGATCAAGCCCATAAAAACCACCTTGAAAGGTGTCCTACCAGGTGTAGAGGCCCGCTGTACGGGCTCAATCACACTGGAGGTGGTCTTTGGATCCCCGGACAATTTCCAAAGCAAAGAGTTGATCTTCGATATCGTCCCCTTCCGTAGTGGCTATCCACACTGCTCGGACGAACCGCATTTACTTGATTCAATGCGGTGCCACACTACGCTTATCTCAAGCTCAAGATGCCCGGACCACGCGGGTCATAACAGTCAATGGAAACACGGAACGCTCCCTCCGTACCGAGGAGCACACCGCTGCCCTCGTAGCTGAAGCACAGAGCGGCCTTTTCAGGCAGAACCTTAATTCGGCGGCCAAGCTCCCGGACACTATTAAACAAGTCTGAACTACTCTACAGCAGGACAGTCCAGCTCGTCAAGAGCTTGACTAGCAATTCGGCCTCCGTCCCAGTCCCGACCAAGCGGCGACATTCGTACCGCGCGTACATAACTACACACTCAAAATACCATGGGCATAGACGGAGGCACAACTAGATCGTGGTCCATAATACAGCTCAACCTCCCCTAGACCCACATACTTTCACTTTTTATTTTTATTTTCAGGTTTCTTTTTTTCCCAGACCTTTCCTGGTGGCCTGATTATCAGACCTATCAAAGGAAGGATACACCAAGATGGCAAGAAGCATCGGCGTATAAGGGAATTTCCAGGTGGTCTCTTTAAACGATCGTTATGCCCGTTTTAAGGACCCGCACGCAGCTTTCCCTTGGTCATGGCATGTTAAATAGACATGTTGCTTATCGCACTACTTGTACAAATACGCTTTGACGTATTAATCAAACTACAATGGAAAATAGTTTTCAGCCCAATTTCTGTAGCATTAGCCTATTGCTTCATTTTTGTTTTTCTTGATATTCTTATCAATTGCACCCGTACACTCTGGAACGCCTTAATTCGCCAGGGGCTTCATTACGACCCATAATAAGGCAACAAAGTCCGAACACTTTTTTACAGTATAGTTCGGCACTCTAAACTTTAGCATTATATGCATCGGCTTCGAATCATGTCTTTGGTCAATAGTTGGGTTGCCTGGCTCCTGTGCTTACTACCTTACGTTCCGCTATATCGGCTAGGGTAGTAAAGGGAGAACTACTGCGATTGTGTCCTAGTTTATCCGGATGAGCACCTCAGTAGAGAAAGCTGAAAACTGACTATCATGATGCGGCGTGAGCCGGTCACCTGTTCGAGAGGTTACAAATCTTTTGCGATTTTTTCCGCATTATGCGATTGTCGGATTTCGGGTTCCCGCAGACCCTCTAGGTTCGAACACTGGGGTGCGCGCGGATATCTAGCCTTCTACCTACCTACACCTCACCGCCTCGCTAGGATCTAAGCAATCAAAGGAACAACACAAGAGACACAGAGTTTATACTGGTTCAGGCCACCATTGTGGTGTAATACCCTACTCCAGCGTGTGGTGTGGTGGATTGCCTCTTGGGCTGATGATGAACAATACAAGGAAGAACAGCCTCGCGAGGGTCTGTTCTTGGCTGGTGCGATGAACTACTAGGAGGAGTTAAGTCGCTCTCTCTACTGGTTTCCTGGTGAGGATCCCATCTCTCTCTGTTGTCCTTGTTATCTGCCGTCTGTCTCTCTCTGTTGTTGCTAGTCCTATATATAGGCAAAGGCCCTGGGCCTCCTCCCAAATATTGAGCGGGAAGGGCACCAACAATTGGCCATTTTGAAGGGGAACATCTAGTACACTTATCCTGACTAAAGTTGGTCCTCGCCTGCTAAAGGCTCTGGTGGTGGTGCCAGCTTGGGCTCCATGATGACCTCCATCCGGCCGTTCTGCTGGTCTTGGTCTTGTTGCACCGAACTGGATGCCTTTGCTTGATGCCCTTGCCTGCGCTTGCTCCCTTTGCACCAAAGAGGAAAGGGAGGACACTGCGCGGCCTGGCGCCCGCCTGGCGACCTTGGTCGTCATGGCTTGCGTCATGGGCACCTCGCGAGGTACCCCTCCTTGATCTCTCTGCCTCCTCGCGAGCCAGCTTGACGAGGCCGTGCCTGAGTGTCGGGGAAACTGATCCACGAACACCTATGGGGCCGGCGGACCGAGCCCCTTTCGGTTCGGCGGGGGGCGGAGATCGCACGAAGAGCAGATCGAGGCGAAGCACACGAGCAGTTTACCCAGCTTCGGAGCTCTCTGGAGAGATAATACTCCTACTACTGCTTGTCTGATTCTATTACGTTCTTGCTCGAGAGTGAGCTAAGTGTTTCTCTAGCTTTCGAATGATCCGAACCCCCCCTACGTTGCGCATGGGCCTCCTTTTATATGCTCAAGGGGTCACCGACATGTGGCAACGTAAACAAGGGTACAAATGTAAAAAGAGAGGTGGTTGGTACAGTTACTTGTACAGTGCACCCTACCTAACCCTAACGGCGGGGGACAAGGGCATTAAATGCCCGTCTGCGTCGCCCAAACAGTGCAGAAAAGTACCGTCAGGGACGCCACCGCTCGCCACGATGGCGATCTTGTCAGCTTCGCATGCCACCGCGCACCACTGGCTGCACAGCCTCCCGCCACGCGAGCCTGGAAAGGCCCCCAGAGCGACACGCTGGTGGATGCGCTGGAGCGTGGGCACAGAGTGGCCGCCTGCCGCGGCAAGCGCCTTTCCGCGGCCGTTGTCTTGTCGGTCCCGGAGCTTGTCGCTCACCGGGCCTTGCCGGGACGCGCGGCGCGTCGCGGCAAGTTCCTTGAAATGCCTTTGTTGGCCTTCCCGGCAAGCTCCTCTTGCCGGGGCCTTGTCTCCTGAGCTTAAATACTTTGTTCTTGAATGGCTCCAAGGGAACCACGGAGGACCTTGTCGGTCGCCCGGCAAGGCTTGCCGCGAGGTGCTGCAACTGCCCGTGCACAAGTTCGGCGTACTAGGGTACCCCTATTCTAGTACACCGACAGGAGCCCCCGGGCCTGGGCCATACACGGTGCCGAGCGCTGTTGGGCCAGGCCCAAGACAGGCCACGGGCACACGCGGCCTGGGCCACGCCGAATCTGACTCCGTATCCACCGCGCCCTCCCTAACGGCACGCGTCGAATGCGGCATCATGGGAGAGATCGTGGGTGATTTCTTTATTCGGAAGGGCGAAACGTCCGCCCCCTCCCTCTTTATAAGCAGGGGAAACAGGAGCAGTTCGTCCCCCCCCCCCGCTGGTTGCTACTACTCCATCTTCGCAAACCTCCGCCGCTCCCCCCTTCTTCTCCAAGCTGAGAGAGAGCAGCGCTCCGCCCCCCATTACCACCAGCATCACCAACGCCGTCGACCTCCCCCACCACCTCCGCCATGGCTCCGAAAGCCGACAAGGGGAAGGGCGTGAAGTCGGCCGAGGCGCAGCGGCTCGCGGCGCTGCGGAAGGAGCGGGCGATCTTCTCCCCTCAGCTCGGTGCGCAGGAGCTGAGGGAGTACTACTACCTCTTCTGGTCGACGGAGACGCGAGCGCATCCGTGCACGAGGGTACTTCCGGCCTCCACTTCGGAACTGGCTCCAAACGGGTACCCATTCTTCGCGTTGTTCTTCTATTGCAGGCTCTGCCCGCCCTTCTCGGAATTCTTCTGCGACATAATGAACACCTACGGGCTCCGCCTCCTTGATTTCACCCCCAACGCCGTTTTGACCATGGCGGTTTTCGCACATTTGTGCAAAAACTTTGTCGGAGTCCACCCCAATGTAACCCTTTTCCGCCACTTCTTCATGCCTCGGGTCGAGAGAGGAGAGCCGCTTGCCTGAGGGATCGCCTGGATCTCGAGAGTAGGCAAGACGGAAGCGTATCTGGAGGGTGAGCTTCGCAGCAAATTGGAGGAGTGGAGAGCGGAGTGGTGCTGGATCGTCGAGGAGAACCCACAGCCGTTCACTGCCCTGCGCCAAGCCCCAATCGTGCGCGGCAACGATTGGAGCAACGTGGCCCCGGAAGACGACAGATTGAAGATCGCCGTCACCCGGATCCTTCACCTCAGGCTTGTCGGGCTCACCGTAGGCGCCGTTGGTGCAGATTTCCTTCGCCGCCGCATCGCCCCCCTGCAGGAGAGGGGGAGACCCGCCTGGGAGTTCAAGAACTCGGCGGATATAGTGCGGCTGCGTCCGAGCCTCAACTTCAACTTCATCGTCCTGGAGTTGGATGCAATGCTTCTGGAGCTGTTCAAACGCGACCCCCAGCACCCATTCATTTTGCCGAGGAGTGTCGTTCCATTATGCAATAATTCATCGCTTGACCGGATCCGCGCCATGATGCCGTTGTGCGATTCCCACGGAATGGTTCCAACTTGGCAAGAGCCTGCGGATGACGTCGTGCGGGCGTTCTTCGACAACTTGGAAGAAGTGCCGGTCCGCGCCGACGAGAAGAAGAGCCTCACCCGTGACACCACCGACGCGGAGCTGTAGCGCATTGCCACCAGGACAGAGGAGGCTGCGGCAGCAGCTGCCGCGGGCGCGTTCGGGTTCACCGTAGAGGAGGCAGAAGCGGCAGAGGCGGCAAGCCTTGCCGAGCGCGAGGAGTTTGCCGGTGAGGAAGATCTTGCCGGCCTTGAAGCTGAGCCGAGTGAGGCCGGCGAGGAAGAGCCCGAGCCTTCAGACAGCTTGCCGCAGGCAGAGCCCCCGGCCCCGCCAAGAAGGCGTCTCCGCAGGGCCGGGGACGTAGCGGGGCGGCAAACTAGCCAACAGCCGCCAAGCTTTGCGACACGCTCTACCGCGACAAGCAATGTTGCCGCGGGAGCGCCTCACGCTGCTGCGGCAACTGGAGCGGGATTTTCCCGGTCCACTGCCACCACCACTACCAAGCGGGCAAGGGATCCTACTCCTCCGCCTCGCCGCACCGGAGGGGAGCCGGACTTCGATCTCTCCGCGCTCAGCTCCGACGAGGAGGAAGAAGAGTAAGTTTCTTTGGTGCTCTTGTAGTTCTTCAATTCTTGCTGTTTTTGTCTTGTATCTGACTTGCTTCGATCTGAATCCATTCCTTTTCAGGACGCTGGCCCGGAGAGCGGCGAAGAGAGCCAAGGCCCCGGTGATTGTCATCGAAGATGATCCCACCGTGTCAGCAGGTGGTGTGTCTGAGACCACCTTGACGGACCCTGCAGCCACTCCCCAAAGCAGCCCCTAGCGCAGCCCCCAGCGTAAGTTTGTAGTTTACTTCCTGCTGTCGGGCGCGCATGGGTGCTCTTTTCTCTACTGATATCTTGCTTGTTGATTTGTGTAGGAGCAGAACAGCCTCACCAGGAGGGCCCGGAAGCCGCCCCCAAAGTGCTATCTGCTTCGACTATGCCGCCAAGGGAGGAGTCCCCGGCAAGGGAGCGCTCTCCGACAAGGGAGAACTCTCCGGCAAGGGACAGTTCTCCGGCAAGGGACGGCACCAGTGATCCTCCGGCGGCTGAGACCGCGACCGCAAATCCTAGTACAGGTAATCTCCTTGCCTGAAAACTTCCCTTGGGCTATTTTTCTTCTGAATTCCCTTTCCTGGATTTTTGCTTGACTTTTCTCCCTTCTTTGTTCTTCAGATCCATCTGCTGCGGAGCCAATGGAGACTGAGGACGCCGGCGAGGAAGGCGCGCATGGCAGCAACGACGACGCCACCGTCAACGAAGAAAGGGCCGGTGCTGATGAGCCCGCCGGCGAAGAGGCCGCCAAGGCTGCCGCCGCAGAGGCTGGCGAGGGGTCGGGCGATCACACTGACGGCCCTGAGGCCGCAGGAGCGCCAGGCGCTGCACCGTCCGCCGATCCCTCCGCCGCTGCCGCGGAGCCGGGCTCCGAAGAGCGCCAGCCCATCGCCTACTTGAAGGCCGGCGACGGTATCTTCATCAAGCTTCCCTGGGCGTCGAGCTCCAGGGCGCCGGTCGAAGGAGACACTTTCGATGAGGAGCTGCTCGCCTCCGCCGGGCTGTCGTTGGTCGACCCGCCAAGCAGCAGCAGTGGCGAGCCTGAGGAGGAGCAGCTGCTGCGGAAGCTGCTGTCACTCTACCGCACACGACAAGCCAAGCTGGCTTCCCGGGAAGCGCTTGTCGCGAAGGCGGGAGTCGATATGGAGAAACGCGCGGAGGAGCTCCGGGGCCTCAATCAAGAAGCTCTTCGGTCCCTGGCACAGGAGCGGGAGCGACTCGCCGAGAAGTGTACAGCCTTCCTTCTCGAGAAGGCCGAAGCTGATGAGGAGCAAAGGCTCGCTGCCGAGAAGCAGTCCGCGCGAGAAGGCGAGTTGGTGCAGCGGAAGGCCAACCTTGACAGCTACGAGGAGGAGCTTGCCGAGCAAGAGCAAGCGATTGGCGGGGCGCTCAAGGAAGCAAAGGACGCTGCCGTAGCTGCAGAGGCCGCCAAGAAAGAGCTGGAGGCGAAGGTGGCGCAGCTGGAGGCCAATATCAGGAAGAGCGGCGAGGAGCTTGCCGCGCTCAAGCGCGAGCGCGAGAAGGATGCTGCCGCCCATGGCGAGCTGCAGGGTCTTCTCACTGAGAGGGGCAAGGAGCTCAGCGCCGCCAAGGATTCCAATGCAGACTTGGAGTTGAAGCTGGCCACGCTGACTCAGACGCTGGACGCCGCCAAGGAGTGAGAGGTGACCTTGTCGGAGAAGATCAAGGCCAACAAGGCGCTGCTGGCGAGCATCGCTGTTACCCAGAACTCATTTAGGGAGACGGTGGAGCATTGGACCGAGGGTCTGGTGAATATCGCCGCAGTCATCAACGAGGAGCTGGCGCAGTTGGGGATGGAGGACTTTGGGTATCCTTCCGACGAGCATCTCCAACCCAGCGCCAAGCTCAGCCTGTTCTTCAAGGGCGTGGCGACGGCACTCCAGCGGCTCCGGGAGAGGATCCCAAAGCAGCTGGCCGATGAGTCGCGCAGGATTTGCGCGGGGGCTCTCCAGAAGGTGCTGATGAAGGTGGCCTTCCGCAACCCAGGCCTCAACCTCACCAACGTCCTCAAGTCCTTGCCGCCTGACGCCGACCTGGATGCGCTCAAGGCCCTTGTCGCACCCATTGTGGACAAGGTGAGCGAGATCAAGAGGGTTGAGGGCGATCGCGTAGACTAGGCCGCCCGTTTTCTCTTTCTCCTTGTCGCTGCTAGCCATATTATAAGATCAATCTGTTAGAGCTGCGACAAGTTATTTTGTAATATAACTCTATTTCTGGTATCAATCGCTACGTTATTTCCTTTACTAGATTCCTTCCTTTCTATGTTTTTACCCTACGCTTTTAGGGAACTTGTCAGCGCAGGCACCCGAGCCGCGAGCGCTGGGTGCGGGACGTCAGCAGCCTGCTGGCGATGCCGCTTCCGACAAGAAACCTTGTCGCAACTAGCCGCAGCTCACTTAAGTTGTTGAGCGGACTCGAAACAAAGTAAGGGCGCAACTAGCTACGAGTTGGTTCCTCCGCGCACAGGTTTTCCATACAAAGCACGGTCGTTGGAGGAAGATAACTTAAAAATTAAAACTAATTGCTCAAACTTTGGCAACTTAGCTTTTCTGTCGTTTGTTTCCCGGCAAGGTTTCCGTCAATGCGAAACTTTCTTGAACGACGCCTGTTCCACATCATTATCTTCTCCTCCCCCCCCCGGCAAACTTGTGCGCGAGGGAATCTTCCTTCCTTTGAGAAAAAGAAAGAAGAGAAAATAACGATATGGAGCCTTACGGCTCGTTATTGCTTACCGGGGATTGGTGTTGCACAAAGTGTCAGATAACGCATGCAAGAAAGAATATTATGCATGAATTTGACAAGATGTGCGGAGCACATGAGCTTTACTTATGCACGGGATCTGCGCCCGGCTTTGTACAAAGGATTACATGCAACATCGGCAAGACTTGTACAAAAGGTGGTTGTCGGAACAGGTTCCGACAACCGCGCCCTATGGGTAAAACTTACGAAGATGCTCAATGTTCCAGGAGTTGCCCACCGGAATGCCATCTTCGGTCTCAAGGCGGACAGCGCCGGGCCTAGTGACTCGTTTCACCCGATAAGGGCCTTCCCACTTCGGCGTCAACTTGTTGGAATTCTTGGCGGACTGAACGCGCCGAAGAACAAGGTCGCCTTCCTCGAAGCTTCTGGCTCTAACTTTGCGGCTATGGCAGCGGTGCAAAGCTTGCTGGTATCGAGAAGCTCGTACAGCAGCCTGAAGACGATCTTCCTCAAGGAGCAGCGCGTCATCTTGTCGCAGCTGCTCTTGCTCAAGCTCATCATAAGCGAGCACTCGAGGTGACCCGTATATGAGTTCCGTGGGGAGAACTGCCTCCGCTCCATAGACTAGAGCGAAAGGTGTCTGGCCAGTGGCTCGATTTGGCGTCGTCCTGAACGACCAAAGAACCACCGGCAGCTCCTCGATCCAGTTTCTTCCGCACTTGTGCAGCCTATCGAAAGTTCTGGTCTTGAGCCCGCGCAGCACTTCAGCATTTGCCCTCTCCGCTTGACCGTTGCTTCTCGGATGAGCAACAAAAGCGAAGCAAATCTTGGCGCCAAGATCTTGGACGTACTGCATGAAGGTGCGGCTCGTGAATTGCGTGCCGTTGTCGGTGACGATCCTGTTAGGGATCCCGAAACGGCAAACAATCGACCTGAAGAACTTGATTGCTGACTGTGCTGTCACCTTCCTCACCGGTTCCACTTCCGGCCACTTTGTGAACTTGTTGATTGCAACGTACAAGTACTCAAAGCCCCCGATAGCTCGGGGGAAGGGGCCGAGGATATCGAGCCCCCAAACCGAAAATGGCCAGGACAAAGGGATCGTCTGGAGAGCTTGAGCTGGCTGGTGTATCTGCTTGGAATGAAACTGGCACGCTTCACACTTGGTTAGTTGTGCAGTTGCATCCTGGAGGGCCGTCGGCCAAAAGAAACCTTGCCGGAAAGCTTTGCCGGCAAGTGCTCTTGCGCCAATGTGGTGACCACATATGTCTCCATGTATCTCTGCCAACAGCTTTTGTCCGTCTTCCCGGCAAATACACTTCAATTTCACACCGTTGAGTCTTCTTCTCTATAGTATGCTATCGACAAACTGGTACATAGTTGACTGCCGGGCTACTTTTTCCGCTTCTTCTTGCTCTTCGGGAAGTTCTCCTGTCTGAAGGAAATGGACAATCTGCTGTGCCCATGCTGGAGCTTGTGGCTCGACAACAAGGACTAAAGGCACATCTGCTGCTGCGGGAACACCCGCTTCTACGGCGAGAACCTGCGGCTCTGCCGGAGCTTGATGTTCCCTGGCAAGCTTGCCGGAGCAAAGCTTGTCGGGAGCGTCTGCTGCGACGGAACAAACCATAAGGCTTGCCGGAGCAGACTGCTCCTCAGCATCCTTGGCGTTGATCTTGGGGACCTTCTTGGCGGCGGCTTCAGGGAGCTCTGCCGGTAAGTAGTCGCCAGAAACCAACTTCCTCTTCTTGCTCTGTCCAGTTGGTGGCGTTACGGACGGTTGAGTTAGCTTGAGCACAAAGATCCCTTGTTCCACAGGTAACTTTAGTGCGGTGCACTTCGACAGGCCATCAGCAATGTCATTCTGAGCTCTCGGAACATGCTCCATCTGTAGGCCGTCAAAGTGCTCTTCCAGCTTTCTCACTTCATCAACATATGCTTCCATCAACGGACTCTGATAATTCTTGTTCACTTGGCGGATGACAAGCTGTGAGTCACCCCTAACAATGAGCTTCTTGATCCCAAGGTCTGCTGCGATCCTGAGACCGGCAAGCAATCCTTCATACTCTGCAGTATTGTTGGTTGCTTGCTCCTTGGGAAAGTGCATCTGGACTGCGTACTTGAGGTGCTCTCCGGTGGGTCGACAAGCAGCACGCCCGCACCGGCGCCTTGCAGCGAGAAGGCACCATCAAAGTACATCAGCCACTCTTTGCTCGCTTCCTTGACGGGGATGCTCGTCTCTGGAATTTCTTCATCTGGCGTTGGCGTCCACTCTGCTATGAACTCTGCCAATGCTCTGCTTTGGATAGTTGAAGTACTTTCGAACTTGAGGCCAAAGCTTGACAGTTCCAGCGCCCACTCGACAATCCTGCCCGTCGCTTCTGGATTTTGCAGTATCCTCTTCAGCGGAAAACGAGTGACGACTGTGATCTCATGTGCTTGGAAGTAATGGCGCAGCTTTCTCGAGGCCATGAGAAGGCCGAAAAGCAATTTCTGCATGCCGGAGTACCTTGATCTAGCCCCCTGCAGAAGGGAACTGACAAAGTAAACTGGGCGCTGCACCATTCTCTTCTGCATCTTATCATGCTACTGCGCAGATCCATCCTTGTCGGGACCAGAGCTTGTCGGCGAAGCCCCCTGCTTGTCGCTGGATGCATCTACCATGGTTGCTGGCTCATCATCTGCCTCCCTCTCCGCCACTAACGCAGCACTAACCACTTGATTGGTTGCCGCTATATACAGCAGCAACTTCTCTTGTGGCCTAGGTGCGACAAGTGTTGGAGTGGAGGACAGGTATCTCTTCAAGTCCTGCAGCGCAGCCTCCGCCTCCGGAGTCCATTTCATTGGACCTGCCTTTTTCAATATTTTTAAAAATGGCAGGGCGCGCTCAGCAGACCTAGAGATAAACCTGCTGAGAGCAGCTACACAACCGGCAAGTCTTCGTACATCCTTGACGCGCTTTGGTGCTTCAATCTGCTCAATGGCCTTGATCTTGTCGGGATTGGCTTCAATTCCCCGCTGAGACACGAAGAACCCGAGAAGCTTGCCGGAAGGGACTCCAAACACGCACTTCTCGGGGTTAAGCTTGAGGTTGATCTTGCGCAGATTTGCAAATGTTTCGTCTAAATCTTGAATCAGGGTTGCCCTGTCCTTGCTTTTGACCACTATGTCATCCATGTAGGCTTCCACATTTCTGTGCATCTGCGGCTCAAAAGCGTGGTGTACTACCCTTGCAAATGTTGAACCAGCATTCTTCAAACCGAAAGGCATCCGTACGAAGCAGTACGTGCCACACGGGGTGATGAATGCGGGTTTCTCCTCATCCTCTTCTGCCATGAAGATCTGATGGTATCCTGAGTATGCATCAACAAACGAAAGCAAGTCACATCCGGCCGTGGAGTCGACAATCTGATCGATGCGCGGCAAGGGAAATGGGTCTTTTGGACAAGCTTTATTGACATCAGTGAAATCGATACAAAGCCTCCATTTCACGTTTGCCTTGCGCACGACTACAGGATTGGCCAACCACGTGGGATGGAGCACTCCTCTAACAAGGCCTGCTGCTTCCAACTTCTTGATTTCTTCTGCGATGAATTCTTGGCGCTCCACTGCCTGTTTCCTGACTTTCTGCTTGACGGGCCGCGCATGAGGACAGACGGCAGGGTGGTGCTCAATTACTTTCCTGGGAACACCGGGGATGTCAGACGGTTGCCACACAAACACATCGACGTTCGCCCGCAGGAAAGCAACGGGCGCGCTTTCCTATTTAGGGTCAAGAGTGGCACTGATGTGAAGGTACCACCAGTGTCGTCCTCCTTGGCGGACACCTTCTTGGTCTCAGGTGGAGCTGCCATTGCCTTCTTACACTTGCCGGTGGAGCTCGATGGTGCGTCCTCGACGGTAGCGCAGCACTCCGAAGTGGTGCGCTTGCCGGAGTGGGCATCAGAACTCTTGCCGGACTTGGTCTTCTTCTTCCCCCCGGGAGCTTATGCGGCAAGTGATTTGTGATCTGTTGCGGCTGCTGCTTCCCGATAGATCTTGTCGGCGCAGATAAGGGCATCCTTCTTGTCGCCAGGGACAGAGATGACACTTATCGGGTCTGGCATCTTCAGAACATTGTATGCATAGTGAGAGGCTGCCATGAACTTGGCGAGTGCTGGTCGGCCAAGTATCCCATTGTAAGGCAACGGAAAGTCAGCAACGTCAAAAGTGACCCTCTCAGTCCTAAAGTTCAACTCGCTGCCAAATGTTACCGGCAACGTGATCTTTCCCTTCGGCTTGCTCCTTCTCGGATTGATTCCTTGGAACGTGCCGGTCTCTTCGAGCTCGCTATCAGGGATCTGGAGTTTCTGGAGTACCGCGGAGGAGATCAGGTTCAAGCCGGCCCCGCCGTCAACTAGCATCTTAGTGACCTTGAGGTTGCGGATAGTTGGTGAAACCAACATTGGCAAGCACCCGACCGCAGTTATGCGATCAGGGTGGTCCTCAATATCAAAGATGATAGGCGTGCTGGACCATTTCAGAGGCTTGCGTGACTCGACGGGTGGTTCTGCTGCATTAACTTCCCGCACCCACTACTTGAGCTGGCGGTGCGAAGTATGCAGAGAAGCACCACCGTGAACGCACAGGACCTCTGTGGCTTTCTGGAACTCCTGCTCATCAGTCTCCTCATCATCCATGTCTTCATCGTCGTCGTCATCTTCATCCTTGTCGCGGCCGCGAGGAGGTCTGTCTCCTTGCCGCTGCTTGGCCTTGCCACGGCGTCCTCCTCGGCCGGGACGTTTCTTGCCGGATCCTCCAGCACCTTCCTGGGCCTTCTCCTTGTCGCGCCGCTCGTATTCAGCTTTCTATTGCTCAACAAGCTACTCGACTTTCTTGCAGCTCTGGAGATCGTGGCCCTTGGTGCGGTGGATCTTGCAATACTGCTTGTTGGTGCCGTCCTGCTTGTCGGCGACCGCCACAGCCTCTGCGGTAATCTCCTTGCCGGAGTCACCAGCTTTGGTCTTCTTGGCGCCACCACCGTTGCCGGACTGCTCAACAACTAGCACCTCTTTGCCTTTCTTCTTCCTGTTATTTCGCCGCCGGTTCTTCCTTGCCGGGGCTGCATCCTCACTGTCAGATCCTCCTGCTCATATGTTCTCTCCGGGGAGTCTCCTCCCTTCCTCAGCACGTGCACACTTGTCGGCCAGGGCATATAGCTCACTAACGTCTCTTATCTTGCACATCGCCATTTCCACCCGCATCCTGCGGTTTCGCACGTTCTGATGGAACGCGCTGATCACCGCGGCAGGGTGGACGTCTGGGATGTTGTGCTGTACGCTGCTGAATCTCTGAATGAACTTGCGCAGGGGCTCTCCTTCCTTCTGGGCGAGCAGATGAAGGTCACTTTCTTGGCCATGAGGCTTGTGGCCGCCTGTGAAGGCGCCGACAAACTGATGGCATAGATCTGCCCAAGAGGATATGGAGTTGTCCAGCAAGTGCATGAGCCAGGATCTGACGTTGGGTTTGAGCACCAGTGGGAAGTAGTTGGCAAGGATCTTGTCATCCCGTCCCCCGGCAGCCTGCACCGCAATGGTGTAGATGCTGAGGAACTCCGACGGATGCGACTTGCCATCGTACTTCCTTGGTACGTCTGGCTTGAAGTTCTTCGTGCTGGGCCACTGGACTCGCCGCAGCTCACGAGTGAACGCAGGGCAACCCACCGCGTACGGCAAGTCGCCTGGTTCCCCAAGCGCATGCATGTCAACAGAGGGCCCAGCACGCTTGTCGGATTGACGCCGCGCATATCTTCGGTGCTCGATGCGAGTACGAGCGTCTTCTTGCTGTCGATCATGAAGAACTTGGAGCTGATCGCGACGAGCTCGTGGATCCGACGATGCGGTGGAGTCGTTGTCGTGGTGGATCCGGCGAGTCAGCGATCTCGGCCTTCGGGGTGGTGATTGCATGGTTGTTGCACCCCCACCAGTTTCGTCGCCACCGGCTCGCGCCTGGCAACCCTGCCGCGGCAGCGACACGCTCGGCTGCCGCGGAGTGTCGCCGTTGGCGTAGCCGATGAGACTCTGAATGGTGTCCCTCCATTCGTCGATCTTGTCCGACGTCGGAGGGTAATCCAGGAGCAGTTGAGCTCGCGCCAAAGCTTCTGCCGGAGTGGTGGGTGGCTGTGGCGGACGGCGCGAGGAGCGGGATGTGCTCGGACTTCTAACTGTGTTAGAAGGAGCATTATCCCGTCCGGGCGACCGTGTCTCGCTCGTGCTGGTACGCTGGCGTGCATGCTGGTCTTGAGCGCCCCGGGAACCACCAGCTTGATCTTGGCCCAACAAACGTATGGTACTGCGAGTACCATGACGATGTCGGTCCTGCGCCTCCTGAGATGGGCGCGGAACAAGCGCGGACGTCGAGGTTTGCGCCGCCTTGCCCTTGGACCTGGCAGCGTCGTGAGCTTCCTCGTCGACGTCCGTCCTTCCGCTGACGTCTACCCCACCACCCGTTTGCTGCGGAGCTGGTGGGATCGACGTGGACGGAACAGCTGCCTCCGAAGCCTTCTTCTTCGGTGGCATGTTGATGAAGAAAATGAAGATCTAGCTCGTGTGAACGCCGGATCAGGTTCACACAACCTCGACGCCCCCTACCTGGTGCGCCAAAGATGTCGGGGAACTGATCCACGAACACCTATGGGGCCGGCGGACCGAGCCCCTTTCGGTTCGACAGGGGGCGGAGATCGCATGAAGAGCAGATCGAGGCGAAGCACACGAGCAGTTTACCCAGCTTCGGAGCTCTCCGGAGAGATAATACTCCTACTGTTGCTTGTCTGATTCTATTATGTTCTTGCTCGAGAGTGAGCTAAGTGTTTCTCTGACTTCCGAATGATTCGAACCCCCCTTACGTTGCGCATGGGCCTCCTTTTAAATGCTCAAGGGGTCACCGACAGGTGGCAACGTAAACAAGGGTACAAATGTAAAAAGAGAGGTGGTTGGTACAGTTACTTGTACAGTGCACCCTACCTAACCCTGACGGCAGGGGACAAGGGCATTAAATGCCCGTCTGCGTCGCCCAAACAGTGCAGAAAAGTACCATCAGGGACGCCACCACTCGCCACGATGGCGATCTTGTCAGCTTCGCATGCCACCGTGCACCGCTGGCTGCACAGCCTCCCGCCACGCGCGCCTGGATAGGCCCCCAGAGCGACACGTTGGTGGATGCGCTGGAGTGTGGGCACAGAGTGGCCGCCTGCCGCGGCAAGCGCCTTGCCGCGGCCATTGTCTTGTCAGGCCCGGAGCTTGTCGCTCACCGGGCCTTGCCGGGACGCGCGGCACGTCGCGGCAAGTTCCTTGAAATGCCTTGGTTGGCCTTCCCGGCAAGCTCCTCTTGCCGGGGCCTTGTCTCCTGAGCTTAAATACTTTGTTCTTGAATGGCTCCAAGGGAACCACGGAGGACCTTGGCGGTCGCCCGGCAAGGCTTGCGCGGGGTGCTGCAACTGCCCGTGCACAAGTTCGGGGTACTAGGGTACCCCTATTCTAGTACACCAACACTGAGGAAGTCTTCTGTCGTCCGACCCACGAGGCTTGGCCCCTCGCGAGGGTCTTGAGCTCGTGCTGATGAAGATGGGCCATGCTGGGCCACCCCTTGAGCCACGCCGCAGGCCGCAGGCAGGCAAGTCTGGGGACCCCCGTTCCCAGAACGCTGACAGTAGCCCCCGGGCCCAAGGCGCGCCCGGACTTGGCTGAGCAGAGAGGCGAAGGGGCAAGTGCGAAGCGCCGCGGGCCCTAACAGCCTGCGGCCTCGGGCGCCGCGTGGCGGTTGATTGGACGTGGGCGGATCCGCTCCCCCATGACGCCTCGGCAACTGCGCGAACTGACAAGTCCCTGCATGCAAAAAACTGGTCATGATTACCTGCAATCGTGGAAGCCGACGGTTGGCCTCCCCTGGCTATAAGTACGGAACGGCGTGAGCCATTCCAGTTCATCTTCCTCTGCTACTTCTCCTCTTCTTCATCTTCGCCACTACTCCGCCTTGCCGCAATGGCTCCAATACGCCGGTTCTCCACAGAAGAGAAGGGAAGGCCCCCCGAGAGGGCCCCGACCCGCTTCCGCCAAAGAAGCGGTTGGTCCTCTGCCGCTGAGACGAGGGCGTGCGGCAGGAGGTGTCGAGGCCTTGGTGCGAGCGGCCACCGCCAGGGTTTCTGCTGCCCTTGTACGCCCACCTTGAGGGCCCTGCAGGAGCTGATGCCGAGCGCCATGGACGGCGCCGTCGTTGGTGCCGGCGGGTCACGGCGGTGCGCATTGTCCCTCCTGGAGTTCACGCTGAGGGATCCTCCCGAGAGTTTGTGCTCCACGCCGCTATGCCTCCTCGATCCTGGATTCGTCTTCCTTCTTCCTTCGCCTTCGAGATTCTGCCGAGGGGGCCCTTCAGGCTCTAGCTGCAGCACGCCAATTGCCAGACTCCTGCGACTAATGCGGATGTCGAGGTCGTCGCTCCAGGTAAGGTCTTCATCACCCGGGGCTGGGGCGAGATCGCCTGGGTTTGCAGGATGAGGGGCGCCCTCGTGATCCACTTGGAGTTCGACGGTGCTTCCGTGATGCTCTTCAAGGTCTTCGACGAAGATGGGCGTCGGTTGGAGTGTTGTCCCAGAGGCAGCGGCAGAAGTCCCGGAGTGGCAAGGACCAGGCCTGCCGTCGCGCGTTTTTCCAGCAGCTCCCCAAGCTGCGAGGGCGCCGGAGGATCCAGCAGCTCCACCGAGCTCTTCGCGACTTCGGAGACGAGTGACGACAACTACGAGCCCCCGAGCCTGCGCCGCTCTCGGAGCAGGACGGGCTCATTAGGCCGCCGCCGTCTCTGATCTGGATGAGGTTGGCGTCGATGCCTGGCGGCCCACTGTTGATGATGGCGTCTGCCGCGATGGTCCCTGTAGTTAGGACTCCTTAGGATACGCGTCTTTTGTCCCTGCGAGGAGCCAAGAATATACCCCGTGGGGGCTTGTAAGGTGTCTGTAGCTCCATTTGTCAATATGATCCTTATCGTGAAGCAGTGCGAGATGCTTATTCTGTCTTAGCTTAGTTTCTTCCTTTCGGACCTCACGAGGGCTTGTCGCTCTGCGCCGACAGGTCCCGGTCCCAAGGCGGCTTCAGCCGTCGCTGGTATGCTAGGTCGTGATGCAGTGGTCAAGGCCAGGAGGTGAGCAGCTCGGGGTCCAGTAAGAGCCCTTGAGTCGCGATGCTCAGGAGGTCCCCTTTGGCGCTCAAGCAGCCATCGTTCGGTGAGAAAGGAATGTGATGTTGCTAACACAGGATTGCATTGGGTGCAGTGACGGTGCTGTGATAGCTAGTGTTTCCGGAGAGTGACTTATCTCGGGGGTCAGGTAACACTACCTGGTGTGGTGCTAGGTCCGTGCCTTGGCCGGCGAGGGCTTGCCTGGCGAGGTCTCCGCGTGCCTCTTTCCTCTCGCCTCTGCTCCCCTTTCTGCTCTATGTCCTCGGGTCCTGGCCCTCGAGCGGGTCTCAACCGTCGCTAGTTTGCCGGGGCGCGATGTCATGGACAAAGCCAGAGGGTGAGGGCTGGAGAGCCGGTTGGAGCCCTGAGTCACGATGCTCAGGTACCCCCCCCCCTTTAACGCGCAAGCGGTTCGCGCGGACGAGAGTGAAGAGGACGCATTGAGGGCCTCGCCTGGCGCTTCTCCTTGGGGGGGATCCTGCAGACCCACCACAAAAGAGCAAAAGTCCGCTATGACAAGTGTCGGTCAGTTGTTAGTTGCCGTGGAGAGGCGACGAGGAACTAAAGGGCTGACAAGGTGTATTCGGGCACCCGTGAGCTAGCGCGGGACTCACGGGGCCCTACCCCAAGGCGGGTTGCGCCTGGCACTGGGCCTTATCCTGTGATGTGTTCCTGCAAATTTGGCCAGATGCCGATGCTCTACGTCCTCGGGTCCCGGCCCTCGAGCTGGTCTCAGCCATCGCTAGTTTTCCGGGGCGTGATGCCGTGGGCAAAGCCAGAGGGTGAGGGCTGGAGAGCCGGTAGGAGCCCTGAGTCGCGATGCTCAGGCACCCCCCCTTTAACGCGCAAGCTTGATTAGATGTCGACGCTCTACGTCCTCGGGTCCCGGCCCTCGAGCTGGACTCAGCCGTCGCTGGTTTGCCGGGGCGCGATGCCGTGGGCAAAGCCAGAGGGTGAGGGCTGGAGAGCCGGTAAGAGCCCTGTGTCGCGATGCTCAGGCACCCCCCGTTTAACGCGCAAGCTTGATTAGATGTCGATGCTCTACGTCCTCGGGTCCCGGCCCTCGAGGTGGTCTCAACCGTTGCTGGTTTGCCGGGGCGCGATGCCGTGGGCAAAGCCAGAGGGTGAGGGCTGGAGAGCCAGTAAGAGCCCTGAGTCGTGATGCTCAGGAACACCCCCTTTAACGCGCAAGCTTCCGACATCAAGGAAGAAGAGGTGCCACAGACAGGCACCAAATAACAAGCATGATGGTTCAAATGCATGGCCCGAAAATAAACGCAAGAGGGGTACATGCCGCTGGGTCTCACCCGAGCGACTTGGGGATGATGCAGCCCGAGGGGCGCCCCCAACAAAGTAAGCTAAAAACACGAGCAAAAGGGATACACGCCGCAGGGACGGACCCATGCGGCCTGGGAATGATGCAGCCCTGAGGACGCTCCTAGCTGGAAACAAAACTTGAAAGATGTCACCTGATAGTGTTGACGATGAAGGGGTGTTGGAGTAGCAGACGTAGCAGGCTGTGGGAGCCGATCTTCACGAGCCCCCAGGCCCAGGAGCCTTGGGAGGCTCCGGAGGCGCTAGTGGCTCTTCGCGAACCGTCTCCATCTCCGCGAGGACTGCAGCACACCTGGCCTCCTGAGCCTCCAGGATGCTCCTCATGAGGTGCTGGCGCACTGCAGCCGCGTTCGGCAAGCCGTAGGGCATGCGAACTTAGCTGTGGGGTGGGCCTCCGCAGCGCCCCACACATGAGGGCCAGAAGCGCTCCTGAGAGGCGACTCGGTTGAGCCCTGGGATGTCGGTGCAGAAGCGCAGCCTGCCATCCTCACCTGGATGGGGAGCTGCGGCGGGTAAGCGGCGGCTGCCACTCATAACTCTTGACTCATGCAACTCCTGTGTGATCTGACTGACGAACTCCTGATGGTTTGGCCCTCCTTGCTTTGCTCCTTCCTAAGGGAAACGTGTTCTGAAACACGCCTCCAAGTGGTGCCCAAGCGCCTCCCTCGTGACCTTAGCAAGGTCGGTGGCCCTCCAAGTGGGAGCCCCCAAGCCCTGCCTAAGGAGGGCGCTGGGCACGCCTCCCTATGTGATAGAAGGAGCTACCCCCCTAAGCAGGCGCAGACCCTGAGGGGCCTGCCTCCTGAGGGGTCGGTCCTGGCGATGTCTTCTTCTTCTTCTTGGGGGCGGTCTCAGGGAGCCTCCCGCTCCCGCGATCTGGGTCTTCGAGTGATGCGGCCTGAAAAGCTCGTTCCAGGGAGCACACCGCGTCTCTTTCTTCACAAGGCACCGTGATGACTCCACCGCTTCCTGGCATTTTCAGGACGTTGTAGCCGTGATGAGTCACGGCCATGAACTTGGCGAGAGCTGGGTAGCCGAGGATAGCGTTGTACGACAGGCGAATGTGGGCAACGTCGAAGTCGATGTGCTCGGTGCGGTAGTTGTTGCGCGCCCCGAAGGTGACAGGAAGGTGGACCTGCCCAATTGGAACTGTGGAGCCGTCGGTGACTCCGGAGAAAGGCTTGGTTGGCTGATGCTGATTGTAAGGCACTTAGAGATTCCTGAACGTCTCTACAGACAGGACGTTGAGCCCTGCCCTGCCATCAATGAGGGTCCTGGTGACTTGCACGTTGCTGATGACTGGGGAGCAAATCATTGGGAGGACTCCGGCTATGGCCGCGCACTTGAGCTGATCCGCTGAGCTAAACGTGATGGCGCACGCCGACCACCTGAGGGGGCGTGTGGCTTCAAGCTTAGGGAGGACTGCATTCACTTCGCAGGCGAACTGCTTGAAGATGCGTTGAGAGGCTGGGGCTTGAGCTCCACCCAGGATGCAGGCGATCGCGCGCGGCTCCTGGAAGCCCCCAGCCCCTCGTCCTGATGATGGTCCTCATTTCTCCTTGGCTGTGGCGGCAGTGGAGGGAGGCCTGCGTTTCCTTGTGGGCAATCCTTCCGAGGCTGATCCCTCCAGTCTCCCTCGCGAGGCTGGTCCTGCCAGTGACCCTCGCGAGGTCGGTCGCACCACCCTTGGCGAGGGCCGCGGTCTTCCCAGCTTCCTGCGTTCCTTCCTCCTCCTTGGCCATAGCCGCGATCGTTGCGGTCGGGGCATCGGCCAACCCTTCCTTCTCGCACGGCTCAGAGCTCTTGGCATTCGTTGGTGTTGTGGGTGTGGAGGTCGTGGTACACACAGTACCGGCTGCCCTTGAAAGACTCGGGCTGATCTCTGCCCCGCTTGGTGTCTGGTTCCGCCGCGAGCATGGCAGCCCCCTTGCGCTTCACGTCCTTAGCCTTGGATTTCTTCTCTTCTGGGTCGGCGGCTAGCAGCTCGAGGAGGGAAAGGCGCCCTTACTCAGCCCTGGCGCACTTGGATGCCAAGTTGAACAGCTCCAAGGAAGTGCACAGATCTTCATGCATCGCCAGCTCCTCCTTCATCTTGACGTCGCGCATGCCATCGGAGAAGGCTGAGATGATGGCCTCCTCGGTAACCTTGGAAATCTTGAGACGTGCGTTATTGAAGCACTGGATGTACTTCTGCAGGGTCTTCCCTGGTTGCTGCTTGATGCGGCGCATGTCACTGATGGCAGGTGGCCGGTCGCGAGTACCTTGGAAGTTGGCGATGAAATGGGTGCGCATCTCGTCCCAGGAGGAGATCGTGCCTGGTGCCAGGTTCAGGAGCCAGGTGCGAGCCCCGTCCTTGAGTGCCATGGGAAACCAGTTCGCCATGACCTTCTCGTCCCCGTTGGCGGCTTTGATGCCCAACTCATAGAGTTGGAGGAACTCCGCAGGGTCGGCCGTGCCGTCATAGCGAGGAGGCAGGTCTGGCTTGAACTTGCAGGGCCACACGATGATGCGCAGCCCGACGGTGTAGGCGCGGCATCCTGACGTGGCCACGGGAGGCCTCTGGTGACGAGGAGCTTGGTCTTGCGGGCCCCCATGCACTGCAGCTGGGAGCAGCGCGGGGTCTTGGCACGCTGGGACAGGAGCGTGGTCGTGACGGGCCGGAGCAGGGAGCACTCGGGCAGCTTCTTGGGGGCGAGGAACCTCTTGGCAGCTCCGCTCTTGCTGCGCTAGCGCCGGACAGGGTGGGTTCTATCCAGTGGCCACGCGCCTTGGGGCCAGGGCGCCTTATTGAGGGGGAGGCGGCTGAGGTGCCCCCGGAGCTTCATTGCCCGCGGAGGGCGGGGCGCGGTGTAGCGAGAAGGACGGCGTGGGGGAGCCCCCTGCAGTGCGGACGAGCTCGGCGACGCGGTCGAGCCACTCTTCACAGACGTCGTCGACTGGGCGATAGCGCAGCAGCTCATTTGCCGCGATGAGCGCAGCTCGAGCCTCCATGGTCGTGCGTGGCGCGCAGGACGAAGAGCCAGCCGGGGTGAGCGAGGGAGTGGCAGTGCGGCCGTCTCACCTCATGGATGGATGCTGGGACGATGCTTGCTGCTCGTTCCCTGCCGGGCCAGTGGCGGCGTTGACGGCAGGCAACGGGGAACGGCGGGGGTGGCCGCCGATGGGGGCCGTCTGGGCGACGTGGGAAGCGAGAGCGGCTCGGCGCTCGGCGCGGGCCTAACGAGCGTGTGACATGGACGCGATGGTCGGTGAAGAACAGGGCGGCGGAAGGCGAATTCCCGCGCACCCCTACCTGGCGCGCCAAATGTCGGATTTCGGGTTCCGGCAGACCCTCTAGGTTCGAACACTGGGGTCTGCGCGAAGATCTAGCCTTCTACCTACCTACACCTCACCACCTCGCTAGGATCTAAGCAATCAAAGGAACAACACAAGAGACACAGAGTTTATACTGGTTCAGGCCACCATTGTGGTGTAATACCCTACTCCAGTGTGTGGTGTGGTGGATTGCCTCTTGGGCTGATGATGAGCAATACAAGGAAGAACAGCCTCGCGAGGGTCTGTTCTTGGCTGGTGCGATGAACTACTAGGAGGAGTTCAGTCGCTCTCTCTACTGGTTTCCTGGTGAGGATCCTATCTCTCTCTCTGTTGTCCTCGTTATCTGCCGTCTGTCTCTCTCTATTGTTGCTAGTCCTATATATAGGCAAAGGCCCTGGGCCTCCTCCCAAATATTGAGCGGGAAGGGCGCCAACAATTGGCCATTTTGAAGGGGAACATCTAGTACACTTATCCTGACTAAAGTTGGTCCTCGCCTGCTAAAGGCTCTGGTGGTGGCGCCAACTTGGGCTCCACGATGACCTCCATCCGGCCGTTCTGCTGGTCTTGGTCTTGTTGCACCGAAATGGATGCCTTTGCTTGATGCCCTTACCTGCGCTTGCTCCCTTTGCACCAAAGAGGAAAGGGAGGACACTGCGCGGCCTGGCGCCCGCCTGGCGCCCTTGGTCGTCATGGATTGCGTCATGGGCACCTCGGGAGGTACCCCGCCTTGATCTCTCCGCCTCCTCGCGAGCCAGCCTGACGAGGCCGTGCCTGAGGAACCCTCCTGTCGTCCGCCCCGCGAGACTTGGCCCCTCGCGAGGGTCTTGAGCTCGTGCTGATGAAGATGGGGCATGCTGGGCCGCCCCTTGAGCCACGCCGCAGGCCGCAGGCAGGCAAGTCTGGGGACCCCTGTTCCCAGAACGCGGACAGCGATGAATTGGTTTTTATCCGATCAGGTGTTTACAGCACCCCAAGTTCGGACTTACGAACACTAGGGGTTGCGCCTAAATTTTTATCGTCAAACTCCTATGGCTAAGTGAGGGTGATAAAACCACATGGTCCGATTGCCTGGTTCATTGCGCTAAACACCTCCTTTAAGGACGAAAACTTTGGGATGAAGAGTGTTTAGATTCATCCCGAACACCCCCATACTGCCTATGTGGGGGCTAAAGCCGACGACTGGCCAACTCTCAGATTTAAACAAAACGGCCGCACAGGAGGTAAAATTTTAAATAACAGGCATTATATTACATAACGACTCTGTTTCATAATAGAGGAAGGGACAATATGAATGACTTCATTCAAAGATAACGTCTTTTGAACACTGCCCCGCCACAATGCGGGATCCCTCCAAGACATTGTCAAAATACAGCTCAGGCGTGCGATGCTCCTTGCCCGCGGGCGGTCCCTCGGTCACAAGCTTCACGGCGTCCATCTTCACCCAATGCATCTTGAATCGGGCGAAGGCCATTCCCGCACCTTTGATGCAGACTGACCGCTTAATGGCATGAAGCCGAGGGCAGACATTGACCAGCCGCTTCACGAGCCCGAAGTAGCTGCTGGGTATGGCTTCGGCAGGCCATAGCTGGATTATTAAATCCTTCACTGCTAGTTCGGCCACCCTATGCAGTTCGACCAACTATTTTAGCTGATCGCTAAAGGGCACCGGATGTTCTAGCGCAAGGTATTGCGACCAAAACAACTTCTCCGTGGAGCTCCCCTCTTTGGCTCGGAAGAACTCCGCATCTGAAACGCTGCGCGGCAGATCCGCGAATGCCCCTGGAGAACTCCAAATCCGGGTCAGTAAGAGGAACCTTTTCTTCACATATTTGCTCTTCATAATAAAGGCCTTACCCACCGCGATTTTTCTGGCCTCCTGGACTTCCTGGAGGGCGCCCTGGGCTTCAACCCGGGCATCGTGTGCACTTTGGCAGGCCTTGGAAAGTTTGGACTCTTGATCTGCAATGTTGTGCTCCAAGGACTCGCATTTGTTCACAGTGTCCTGGAGCTCCTGCTGGACCTCACTGACCCTGGCCTCATGCTTTTCACGGGCGGCTTGTTCCTTGGCCGCTCTCTCCTCAGCCTCAGGGAGCGCCTTCTTGAGGGTCTCCACCTAGCTCACCGCTCCTAATAAATATCACGGCACTTTATCAACACAAATCTTTCATCCTTACTGAATATAGACAAGGTTATTGCATACCTTGATTGTCTTCCAGCTGTTTCTTCGCTCGGCCGAGCTCTTCCTGGTCCGCTCCAGACTCTGCTTCAGTCCGGAGACCTCAGCAGCATGAGAGGTCACAGCCAGCAACGACGCCTACTTATTCACATAGACATGTCAGGTTAGTCTCATGCGAAAATTATTTGATCCTCAGTTCGGCTTTTCTTTCTGAACACCGGATAGAGTCTCAGTGGCTACTGTCTATACTATGACATTCTTTTTATATAATTGTGTCACTCACCTCAAAACCTGTTAGAAGGCTGGTACAGGCATCGGTCAATCCACTCTTAATGGACTGCACCCTCTCAACCACCGTACCCATAAGGATATGGTGTTCCTCAACAATGGAAGCGCCTTATATCACTTCCAGCAAATTATCCGGTGCCTCTGGATGGACAGAGGTCACCAGTGGAATAGGCGCACCTCCTTCTTTCGAAAGAGGTTGCTTGGCTGATTCCGGAGCCGTATAGGTCTCCGGAATTGTATTTGGCTGGGGGCCGAATTGGATATGGCCCCCATCATTAGTATCCATGGGGATTTTCTCCCCCATGTGTCCGGTGGCTGAGGTTTCACCCTCCAACGTCGCTCTGATTGACTCCTGAGTCTCTCCATGTCCTGGGATCCTTCAGGACAACGCCTCGGCACCATCCATGGCCTTGGGAGAGGAGGCCTCTACAAGAGACCCGCTGTCCATCGCCTCCGGGTCCAGCGAATCTCCCGAAGATGAGGACCGCTCGAGGTCGGACCGAGCAGGACTGCAAAGGCATGATTCAACATGTTAAGACTATGAAGTAGAGAGGCTGCATACATGAATGTGTCCGGGTTTTTGAGTATCACGATTTGGCCAGGGGCTTGTCCCTGGGGCGCCATTCTGAGCTGCTGTCGGTGGCCGTTATGGAGTTGTCCGGGAGGGAAGCTTTCCCCTTCTTGGACGCTTTGGCCTCCAGACACGTGGAGGCCATCCTTTTCTTTCTCCCCCCAGGGGGGAATGGCTTTTTTATTCCTCCTCCTCTTCCTTGTCGTCCTCGACAGCGGAGGAATGAGTCTCGGCGTCTTCGAACGTCACGTTCGAAGTGCCTTATTATAGAGGCCACCTCTGGTCCCCTTAGCCTTCTTCTTGGCCTTCTTCTCTGGTGCTTGATTGGGCGCCGGAACCAGCATCTTCGTCAGAAGTGGAATTTCTGGGTCTTCGGGCAGCAGAGCCGGACAGTGAATCCGCTCCGCCTTCTTTGTCCACCCCTGAGAGAATCAGTAGGGAGGCTCAGGCGTCTTCCTCGAGTATGCAAGTAAAGGATACACCTTGAAAACATAAAAAAACTTACCGGACTAGCGGGATGGGCCAAGTCGTGCCCACGGTCCTCGGCCGTATCCGGCCACGTCTCGTTGGACTTGAAGAGCACCTTCCAGATGTCTTCGTGCATAGTGTTGAAGAATTGCAGCAAGGTCTGGTGTTTGGCCGGGTCGTACTCCCACAAATGGCACGTCCGGCTTTGGCACGGAAGGATCCGGCAAATAAGCATCACCTGGATCACATTGATGAGCTTGATATTCTTGTCTATCAGGCTCCTGATGTGCGTCTGAAGCGCTGTCAGCTCGTCTGGCGAAGACCAGTCCAGGCCCTTCTCTGGCCAGGAGGTGAGCCGCATCGGGGCTCCAAACCAGAATTGGGAGCCGCGGCCCAGGCGGTGCCACGCGGCTCTGTGATATAGAACCACGATTTCTGTCACCCTTTGACAATCTCCACGAAGGAGCCTTCGGGCCATGTGACGTTGGACATCTCGCTCACCATGGCGCCTCCGTACTCTGCGTGTTGGCCACTCACCACCTTCAGCTTCACATTGAAGGTCTTTAACCACAATTCAAAGTGGGGTGGTATGCGGAGGAAAGCCTCACACACGATAATGAATGCCGAGATGTTGAGGAAAGAATTTGGTGCTAGATCATGGAAATATAGCCCGTAGTCAAACATGAGTCCGCGAACGAATGGGTGGAGAGGAAATCCCAGCCCACGGACGAAGTGGGGGATGAACACTACCCTCTCATGGGGCTCCGGGGTAGGTACGATCTGTCCCTTGGCCGTAAGCTGGTGGGCGATTTCCTTGGCCAAATACCCGGCCTCCCGGAGCTTGGTAGTGTCCTTCTCCTTGACGGTGGAGGCCATCCATTTGGTCTGCGCTCCGGAGCTGAACATGGTTGGAGTGCTTTCTTGGGGCGGAAAAGATGAGAACTTGGGTGCTGGAGCTCGAGAATGGGGGAGGCAGAGAGAGAGAAGGCGTGGGTGAAAAGGGGTGAATCCTTATCTCCTTATAAAGGCAGCGAATATCAAGCACCTCCCTACTCGCCTATTCCCCAAGGGCCGTACAAACAACATGGTTGGGTTACCCACGCCCGTATTGATGAGAATCCCGCAATAAGGGGACATGATCTCTGTTTGACAAGACATGCCAATGAAACCACATCTCGAAATATGGAGCGGCAGGCGAAAAAATGGTTCGAATAATGGTCGGGCGGCAATGTGATGTCACGCTATGAAAAGTTGTCAGCGGATTGGACTCGTGAAATACTATACTCTCTGCGGTTGTGTGCGGTATTTGTTTTGCAGAGCCGGACACGTTTTCTGTATTCGAAGGATGCTTTGGAGTATTTGGAGGAGGAACCCGCCTTGCAATGCCGAAGACAATCTGTGCGCCGGACACCTCGTCATTAAAGCCTGGTTCAGGGGCTACTGAGGGAGTCCTGGATTAAGGGGTCCTCGGACGTACGGTCTATGTGACGTGGGCCAGACTGATGGGCAATGAAGATACAACACAGAAGACTCTCTCCCGTGTCCGGATGGGACTCTCCTTGGCGTGGAAGGCAAGCTTGGCGTTCAGATATGAAGATTCCTTTCTCTGTAACCGACTTTGTACAACCCTAGTCTCCTCCGGTATCTATATAAACCGGAGGGTTTATTCCGTAGAGGCAACCATAATCATATAGGCTAGACTTCTAGGGTTTTAGCCATTACGATGTCATGGTAGATCAACTCTTGTAATACTCATATTCATCAAGATCAATCAAGCAGGAAATAGGGTATTACCTCCATAGAGAGGGCCCGAACCTGGGTAAACATCGTGTCCCCCACCTCCTGTTACCATCAACCTTAGACACACAGTTCGGGACCCCCTACCCGAGATCCGCCAGTTTTGACACCGATAGCCGCCTCGTGGCTTCTCTGACTTGCACTCCAAGTCCTCTGGATGTCTTCTGGTCCAAGGAAAATCATCGCGAACGTTTTATTCCGTTTGGACTCCATTTGGTATTCCTTTTCTGCGAAACTCTAAAACAAGGAAAAAATAGGAACTGGCAGTTGGCTCTAGGTTAATAGGTTAGTCCAAAAAAATAATACAAAATAGCATATTAATGCATATAAAACATCCAAAACAGATAATACAATAGCATGAAACAATCAAAAATTATAGATATGTTGGAGACGTATCAGAGCACAAACGGTATTGCAATGTTTTAAAATGAGGCCTAGGGTCCGTACTTTCGCTAGTGCAATCTCTCAACAATGCTAATCTAATTGGATCATATAACCATCCCTCAACCTGTGATGAAGAATCACTCCAAAGTTCTTATCCAGCAGAGAACATAAGAAGACATTGTTTTTAGGGTACGAAACCACCTTAAAGTTATTCTTTCTGTTCGATCTATTCAAGAGTTCGTACTAAAATAACATAAAGTTATTCTTTCCGTTCGATCTATCCAAGAGTTCGTAATAAAATAACACCATATGATACGCATCAATCAACTATAATGTCACCTAGATACTCCAATGTCACCACAAGTATCCATGAGTTAATTATACGATGTGCATCAAACAGTTTCAGATTCATAATACTCGATCCAACACAAAGAACCTCAAAGAGTGCCCAAGATTTCTACCGGAGAATCAAGGAAGAAAATGTGCGTCAACCCCTAGGCGTAGATTACCCCAATGTCACCACGGGAATCCACGAGTTGAGTGCCAAAACATATATCAAGTGAATCAATATATTACCCCATTGTCACCACAGGTATTTATATGCAAGACATATATCAACTGCTCTCAAATCCATAAAAGTATTCAATCCAATAAGGACGAAATCTCAAGGGAAAACTCAATTCATCACAACAAGATAGAGAGGGGAAAGCACCATATGATCCAACTATATTAACAAAGCTCGCAATATATCAAGATCGTGCCAAATCAAGAACATGGGAGAGAGAGAGAGAGAGATTAAACACATAAATACTAGTACAAACCATCAGCCCCAAGGGTGGACTACTCTCTCCTCATCATGGAGACCATTGGGATGATGAAGATGGCCTCCGGTGATGATTTCCCCCTCAGGCAAGGTGCCGGAACGGGGTCTAGATTGGTTTTTCGTGGCTACACAGGCTTGCGGCGGTGGAACTTCGGATCTAGTGTTATTATTGATGGTTTCTCTATTTATAGAATTTTTCAACGTTGGAATCACGCGAAGATGGGCCTCGAGGTGGGCACAACCCACCTGGGCGCGCCTGGACCTCCTGGCGTGCCCAGGTGTCTTGTGCTCACCTCCTTCACCTTCTGGTCCCCCACAAAGCTTCTAGTGCCTCTTTTGTTCCAAAAAAATCGTCAAAACATTTCGTTGCATTTGGAGAACTTTTACTTCTCCACAAAAAACAACACCATGGTAGTTCTACTGAAAATAGCGTCAGTCCGGGTTAGTTCCATGCAAATTATACCAAAACTATATAAAATTGTATTAAACATGGCATGAATCACTACAAAAAAAGACACATCCGTGTCATTTTGGGCCGAACGAATTTTTTTTCTATCATACATATGACACTTCTATGATGATAATTGTGACAAAACCTGGTATCATCATAGATGTGGTGGGCTCCTACTTCTATGACAAAAAATCATGACAAAAATGGGCTTTTCATCCTGGGCGAGCCGGAGACGCAGCTGCATGACATTCTTTGGGCCGTCCATGATGGAAAAATCGTGGTAGAAGCGAGGGGGAGGAAAATTTTGGGGAGTTGCTGGTTACGGTGGGAGGTCGGGGGCCGAGAGATACTCATTTCTCTCGTACACGTGTGAGGCGTTGGCTCTAACTGAACCCGAGCGAGGCGTTGGGCTCTAACTGAACCCGAGCGATTGCACTGCAGGCTATGCGTTACTGAACCTGAGCGATCGATCGATGGCTGTTAACTGAACCCGATGGAGCGATTCCTTCGCTACTGCTGCTAACTGAAGCCGATTGATTGGATGAATAGTGAGCGTTGCGGGGGGGGGGGTGTTGGATGAGTAGTGAGCGGTGGCGTTGCCTCTAGATGAACAGGACCCCGTGGTGTGGATGGCTGGATGGACAGTAGACGGTGGAGGGGTGGTTGAACAGGATCCTGTGGTGTGGAGGGCTAGATGAACAGTAGATGGTGGAGGGCTGCCCGTGGAGGGGTGGTTGAACAGTAGCCGGTGGAGTAGAGCGCGGTGGAGGCTGGATGAACAGGAGCCCGTGGAGGCTGGAGGAGGTCGACGGTGGAGATGAATAATATCCCGTGGAGTCCCGTTTTGCGGTACGCCACACCCCTCCTGATGAACAGGACCCCCTTTTCGACCGTAGCGCTCCAACACAAGTCCGTTTTGTCCGTTTTGCGGTATGCCACACCCCTCCCGATAAACAGGACCCCCGTTTCGACCGTAGGAGGTTTGTTTCCTCCGTTTTGTGGTACGCCACACTCGTCCCGATCAACAGGACCCCCATTTCGACCGTAGGAGGTCTGTTTCCTCCGTTTTGCGGTACGCCATACCCCTCCCGATCAACAGGACCCCGTTTCGAACGTGGCCGGTCGAACACAAGGCCGTTTCCTCCGTTCTATGGTACGCCAGGCCTCATTTCCATCGCCTATTCTGTCCAAGCCGGTTGGCTCTTACGCGTTCCGTTGCCTCTCGATGAACATGACGCATTCCGTTGCCTCCCCATGAACACGACGCATTCTGTTACCTCCCCATGAACACGACGATGACGCTCTTTCTCCGTTCCGACCCAGCCATGTACGTATGCGCGAGTAGGCGTTCGAGACCCTGCCCGTATGTACGTACGTGGCCGTATTTTCTTTCTTGCACCCTCGCCGTTGTACGTGCGTATACATGCTACGTGCGCGCCTCTACAACGAACAGTATGTACTTACACGTTCGCAACCAGAATGACAACGCTACATATGCTTCGACCAGGTGGGTCCCGACTGTCAGGCACTTCCTTGCGTGCGAAGATGTAGCTAGTGGGTCCTAGCAGTCAGGGGGGCGAATCGTTTTTTTGCCCGGACGCACTTCCTTGCGTGCGAAGATGTAGCTAGTGGGTCCCAGCAGTCAGGGGGAATTTTTTTTCGCGAAATACGGTGGCCCGTCCAGTGGGTCCCTGCTGTCAGGTGGAGGAATAATTATTTTCCCTAATAAGGAGGCGCTTCCTTGCTGCGGCCGTTGACCCAGCTGTCAGCCTCTCCATGTACAGTCCACGTCTGATGGAAGCCATTCCTTGACCACGTTGACCATGCCGCACCGAGAGCACCAGGGCGGTGGACGACGGTGAGGCCTAGGAAGGGGACGACGCGGAGTCGGGGAAGACGCGGTAGTGGATGCCCACACGTAGGGGAGTACGAGGGTTCACTGGTTCGCTGCGGTGTGAGGCTGTCGTCGCCACAGAATAATAGGGTGTGTGTGGGTGAGTAGAGGGATGGTCTGGCCAGCGGTGGGAGTAGTAGGGGCGGTGAGGCCTCCGCCGCATCGCAGCTGGCCACGGGAGGCAGGAGCACGAGGCACGACTGGCGCTGGTTTGGGCGGCTGGAGCAAGAAGACCAGAGGTTGAAGAAGCACTACGGCCGTTGGATGGACATCGTACGGTCACTAGAGCTGGAATCGTGCATATTGACTAAGTTGACAAAGCCCTCCGTCCCTGTCAACTTAGTAGGCCCACAAGTCAGCCTGCCACTATACTGGGTCCCAGCTAACAGGGGGAGTATTCATTTTTTTGTGTGTAATAAGGAGGCACTTCCTTGCGTGCGAAGATATAGCTGGTGGGTCCGAGCTGTCAGCGGCGGTAACATTTTTTCTGTGAAATACAGAGCCCCTTTCGGTGGGTCCCTGATGTCAAGTGGAGGAATCATTATTTTGCGCATAATAAGGAGGCATTTCCTTGCGTGCGGCCGTGGAACCAGTTGTCGGCCTCTCCATGTACAGTCCACTTCAGATGCATGTCGGTTGTTGACCATGTTGACCAGGCCACGCCGAGAGCACCAGGGCGGTGGATGATGGCGAGGCCTAGGAAGAGAACGACACGGAGGCAAGGAAGACTCGACAGTTGTTTCCCACGCAGAGGGGAGTATGACTGTACGAGGGTTTACTGCTTCGTCCGCCGTCGCCGAAGAATAACAGCAGGTGTGGGTGAGTAGAGGGATGGCTAGGCCAGCGATGGGAGTATGGTGGGGCGGTGAGGCCTGCGCGGCAGCACAGCCGGCCGCGGGGAGGAGGGAGCAGGCAGTCCCGCCGGCGCTTGTTTGACCGGCTGGAGCAGGAAGAGCAGAGACTGAAGAAGCACGACGGCTGTTGGATGGACATCCAACAGTCACTGCTTGTGCGTCAACCTTTTTTTAGGAAAGCCTCAAATCTGTGGAAAACAGCATACAGCCCATCTGCCATTATTTCTAATAATTTACAGCCCATTTGCAAATTCTTCAGGTTTTTTTTGGAGCCCATATTCTTTTTGTTAGCATTACAGCCCATATTGTGGCCACGGTTAACAAATTATATGAAATTTTGCATATTTCGGTGCGGTCCGAACTATTTTTAATCCCGAAATTTCGAATCACATTCAAACTAATTTTAAAAATAAATGTATATCAATATAAAATCCAACAAATTCTCCACGCATAAAAAATAATGTAATTTAAAATCTCGAAATGAAAAAAAATATTTGAAACTAATTGCCGGTTTAATGTGTTTTAAAAATGTACAGCCCATTTCTCATTACTGATAGGCCATTTTCTCGGCTAGCCGAATGAAGCTCTCCTCGTCTTGAAAGATTTGCAGCCCAGCAGGCCTGACAAAGCGACTTACTTGGCAAATCACAAAAAAACAGGGCTGTGGCCGTGGACCCAGCTGTCAGCCTCTCCACGTATAGTACTCTTCCGATGGAAGTCGGTCATTGACCACATTGACCACGCCGCTCCAAGAGCACCAAGGCGGTGGACGACGGCGAGGCCTAGGAAGGGTACGACGCAGAGCCGGGGAAGACGCGGCAGTGGATGCCCACGCGGAGAGGAGTACGAGGGTTCACTGGTTCCGCTGCGGCGTGAGGCTGCCGTCGCTGCAGAATAATAGGGGGTGTGGATGAGTAGAGGGATAGCCTGGGCTAGCGGTGGGAGTAGTAGGGGGCGGTGAGGCCTCCACGGCATCACAGCCGGCCACGAGAGGCAGGAGCACGCGGCACGACCGGCGCTGCTTTGGACGGCTGGAGCAAGAAGACCAGAGGTTGAAGAAGCACTATGGTCGTTGGATGGACATCGTACGGTCACTGGAGCTAGAATCGTTCACATTGACTAAGTTGACAAAGCCCTCCGTCCCCGTCAACTTAGTTGGCCCACAAGTCATCCTCCCACTATGGTGGGTCCCAGCTAGCAGGGTGGGTATTCATTTTTTGTGCGTAATAAGGAGGCACTTCCTTGCGTGCGAAGATATAGCTGGTGGGTCCGACATGTCAGTGGGGGGAATGTTTTTTCGCGAAATACAGAGGCCCTTCCGGTGGGTCCTAGCTGTCAGGTGGAGGAATAATTATTTTGGGCGTACAATCCACGGCCGATGAATGTCGTTCATTGACCACGTTGACCAGGCTGCGCCGAGAGCACCATGGCGGTGGACGACGGCGAGGCCTAGGAAGGGAACAACACGGAGCCGGGGAAGACTCGGTAATGGTTTCCCACGCGGTGGGGAGTACGAGGGTTTACTGGTCCGGCTACCAGTGCCGGAAAATAACAGGACGTGGGTGAGTAGAGGAATGGCCTGGCCAGCAATGAAGTAGGGTGGGGCGGTGCGGCCTATGCGGCAGCACAGCCGGCCATGGGAGGCGGGAGCAGGCAGTCACACCAGAGCTGGTTTGGGCGGCTGTAGCAAGAAGATCAGATATTGAAGAAGCAGCACAGCCGTTGGATTAACATCCAACGGTCAGTGCTGCTAGAATCGTTTGTGCACTAAGTTGACAAAGCCAAAGTACACGTCAACCTAGTAGACCCACAAGTCAGCCTCCAAATCTGTCCCAAACAGCATACAACCCGAAATTTCTAGCCAGATTCAAATGAATTTTAAATCTGAATATACCTTAATTTAAATTTAATGAAATTTTACCCGCACAAAAACAATGAAATTTAAAATATCAAAATCCGAAAGAAAACAGTATTTGGGAACTAATTGCCTGTTTGCTATATTTTTTCATTTTACAGCCCATTTATTATTACTTATAGCCCATTTCTTATTACTTATAGCCCATTTCTTATTACTTATAGCCCATTTTCTGGGCAAAATGCATCCCTCCTTGTCTTGAAAGATTTCCGGCCCAGCAGGGCGTAGAAAAGCAAGTAGGCCTATGTTGGTTATTCTGCAAAAAACAAAATAGCTGGCTAGCCATTTTTCAAAAAGGAAAAAAAACAAACTGGGCTGGTCATGTGCTAAACATATGAAATAAAAGCCTGGGCTAGACGGGCCACGGGTCCCGCACAACCCAGTTGATACCCTTCTCCGTCCCGAAAAAACAAAATTACGGCGCGCGCTGCTGGGTCCCTACTGTCATCCTCACCATGTATAGTCATCTCCTTATTCCTCTCGGTTGTTGACCATGTTGACAACACCGGAGGGCGGCGCTGCGGCAAGCGAACCAAGGTTGAGGACGATGGTGAGGCCTCGGACGAGAACGAACAGGAGCCGGGAAAGATCACAGCCAGCCATGGGAGGCGGGAGCAGGCGGTCCCGCCGGCGCTGGTTTGGCTTTGGCGGCTCAAGGAAGAAGAGACCGAAGAAACGCGACAGACGTTGAATGTCAATCCAACGGTCAAGGTTGGCACAATCATTTTTTGACTAAGCGGACACCAAGTAGCATACTTTTTTATATATAGGAAGAAAACTGCGAGGAAAATGCGTTCGTCTGCCGTCCTCCTCACAGGGAACGTTTGCCACATAAGTGACTAGCACCCTTGGTTTTCAACCGAGAGGTCTTGGGTTCGAGTCCGAGGAACTCTCAATTTTGTCCTCCTTCCTTCCTCGCAAAAAAAGGGAAAGAAAATCAAAGACTTGGGAAGGCGTACAGAACATGCTAGTGTACCAGTAAGGAGACGTTGCCGAGTTTTTGAAAAAAGAACGACGTGCTCCTGTAGCTGGTTCGAATCCAAACCTAGACTATGACTATATATGGTGCTATGCTACTCTTCAAGTAATGAAACTCACATATCCAACATTCGCTTCTCCTCTTCTCTACTTACTCTGCCTAGCATCAGAAGCTCTGGCCGCGGCAACCATGTCCGCTGGCTACTCGTCCACCTGCTCTTTAGCAGGCAACAACCAGATATGCACCAAGTTGCCACCTGTACCATCACCTGTGGGTCTCATCACACCCCCGCCGGCACGCGCATCGCAGCCGATTGCTCATCGCAACCCGCTGCCGTTGGTGTGGTGCCACTGCTGCAAATCACGCAGAGTCATCCGTCGCGTCTCAACCACAATCCGCAACCCTGACCGAGTCTTCTACAAATGCCCAAATCATGGGGTAATAATATGTTTAACTGTTGTTCTGCTGCTTTCAGCTGCTGATTTTTTAATAGTTTGGTTGATGATCTTCCAATTTGATTCGTGCAGAAAAGGGAAGATTCGTGTGATTTGTATTTCTAGGAAGTTGCTGACGTGGGGGAATGCAACTATGCTGATTATTTGGTTAGCTGAGGAATCCCAATACCAACAGGTTGGGGTGTTGGACAAGTAACTGAAGGAACGGCAGAAGAGGAGGATGCAGAGCAGAAGGTTAAAGATACAGTTCCTCTGATCATGGCCAAGCAACAGCTGTTGAACGGCCTTGACAGCAATGAGGTGATGAAAGAGCTTGTGAAGATAATGGGCAAAATCGATGTGCTCTGTAGGATGATTATCTCTTTATTTGTAGTGTATGTAGCACTCATGATGTATTCAGTGGCTACGACATGAGCACTTTGCTGAAACTAGTAATGAATGAAACCTGTGTAGCAGGCTGGGCGTAGTGTTGTGAACATCTAATGATTTCTATTAACAGAAATCAGGGGGTATCCCCTTTTGCTCATATAAATAAATAGCAGAGTCCCTGTCGGGTCAGCTTTGTTCTCATTCAAAGACGTCGAGCAAATTGCAGTCCAACGGCAAACTATGTCATCAAATTCAAGTTTCACAGCTAAATATGAGTACAACTAAACAACAATGCCATCATGTTTTAGTTGTCATACAATCACCAAACACAAATCAGCATACATAACAAGTGATGTTCTCACAGCAAAATACTAAACAACATGTTCATCAGGTTTCAGTTGTCATAGCAAACACAATTTCACATAGTAGATAAAAAAACGTCTTCTGACAGGCAAATACGACAAAAGCAATGTAATCATCATCCACAACAGCAGCGTCAACATCTTCGCCATGTGTATCAGTCTGAATCGTAATTCCCCACGGTGTCATCTTCTTCTTCGTCCTCAACGTCCTCGAACGTTGGCTTCTTCTTGATCAACTCTTGTATGTCCATAGCACGACAGGCAATCTTTTCGCCGGCATCATTGACGTGATGGTTCTCAAAGATATTAGGAACATCTGTGTTATCTTGTACATCAGGAGCAGTGTAAGCATCATCTTGTTGTGCAACTTCATTAAACGAATTCCTCTGCTCAAACCTTTGCAATACTCTCTAGTCATTGCTACGTGCAAATGTGTCTTCCAAGAAAAATATCCGTGTTGCTTGATTTGCCAAAATAAAAGGCTCGTTGGTCTGGTACGCCGCCTTGACATTGATGGATTTGAAATAATCATTAGCTTTGGGTTTTTTGATCCTGGAAAACAGGTTATACCAATGACAGCACAACAGAACCACACACCGATGATCCTCGAAACTAGAGATATACTGCAACTGAACAATGTCTGTTATGTTAGCATACATTTCAGTTGTCTCTTTGTCATACGTATCCGTGCTCATGATGGCACTGTTTTGTGTCTTCCTGCCTTCGTCTCGTGCAAGGGTGTTGTAGCGCACATCTCCAACAACGCAAGATTCATAATGTATTACCCGAGTATCAGGACCCATTGCTAGTGAGTAAAGGGCATCATCAACTACCTGCCCATCCTCCCGCACCTTCTTAACCTATGGTTAGAAAATAGACAAGCTGATCATCTTATGTACTCAATATATTAAAAAAAACTGACAGTGCACTTCAAAAGCTTACATGGTTCTTGAACCGTTGCGCAAATCCTACCATAACCAGTTTGTCAATGTTTCTTGGATTTTGCAGCAGTAACTCCTCTTTGTAGATGCTGCACAACATAGTGATCGCGTCAAACATCTAAATATATAAGAATGTGATGCAAGTTTAGTAGATTACGATGTATAAGATGCAGTACTGCACTTACTTGATATAAGGTAGTATCTCAGGATAGTTATTCAACACATACCAAACCATTTTGTCCAAATCTTTAGGTTTGTCCTCTTGTCGACTCTTCCCTGTAACTCGAACAGAATAATCGAAAACATTGAGCCCAGGATTGTCTTCACCCACCTCTTTGCTAAGCTGATCAGCTGTTTCAATGTATTTGGAGCAGAATGTCAACGCTTCTGTAGCAATGTAGGCCTCTGCAATGGAACCCTCAGGTCTAGCTCTGTTCCTAACATAGCCCTTGAAAGTGCCTAGCCGCCTTTCAATAGGGTACATCCAGCCATACTGTACTGGACCTCTAAGTAGTGCCTCATCAGGTAGATGAACAGCCAAATGCACCATCACATCAAAGAAGGCTGGAGGATATATCTTCTCAAGGGCGCATAGGATAGTTGGTATCTTATCTCTAAGATGCTCCAAAGCATCTATCGTGTTATTTCTACTGCAGAGTTCCCTGAAGAATTGTCCCAACTCTGCAACTGCTCTATATAAGTCAGGGCAGCCCAATCCTCTAAGGATAACATGTAAAACCCTTTGAAGTAGGACGTAGCAGTCATGAGTTTTCAACCCTTGTACCTTGTTTCCATCTGCACTGACTCTCCTTTCTGGGTTGGAAGCAAATCCATGTGGGAATCTCACACGTGACAGGACCTCACAGAATTCTTTTCTTTTTACCTTGTCCAAGACGTACACAGCTGGTGCCATATCCCGTGGTTTACCTTCATCTTAAACCTGCAAATCCTTTCTGATACCCAGGTGTGTCAAATCAATCCTAGATTTTAAGGTATCTTTGATCTTGCCTCCAATGCTGAGAAGTGTGCCGATAATGCTGTCACATATATTTTTCTCGATGTGCATCACATCAAGATTATGCCGTAGATCCAAATATTTCCAATACTCCAAGTCCCACAAAGTGGACCTGCGGGTAAACAATAATCTCTCTTCTATCGTGCCACGCTTCCTTTTCCCGCTACCATTACCAGGATGGTTTCCTGGTGTAATATGCCTGACCTTCTCTAATTCCACTTGCAACTCATCGGCGGTGAGCCTCTTTGGCGCATCACGGTTTTCATGCTTTGCATTGAACACATGTCTTCGGTATTTTCTAGGATGTAGCTTGTCCTTGGCAAGGAAACGACGGTGTCCAATGTAACAGATCTTGCTAAGTATTGTGCATGACATCGGATTCATGTCACAGCGAACACATGCATTGTAACCATGTGTCGTTTTCCCTAACATAGTGCCCAAAGCCGGATAATCATGGATGCACCAAATTACAACAGCACGCAGAAAGAAATCAGCTGGTGGGCTGCTATATAGGTCTCGAGTTAGAACACCCTTCCATAGCTGTTGAAGTTCCTCCACAAGAGGCTCCATGAACAAATCAAAATCCTTTCTAGGACTTTTTGGACCTAGGATCAGCAAGGCCATCATGTAGTTTGATTCTTTGGTGCAGACATTTGGAGGCATGTTGTAAGGGATAACAAGCACTAGCCACATGCTATATGTTGCGCTCTGGTGGCCAAATGGGTTAAATCCATATGAAGCTAAGCCAAGTTTAATGTTACTCGGGTCAGCAGCAAACTCTTTGTGTTTATCATTGAAGCTTTTCAACTCACTACCATGAGATGGATGGCTCATTACATTCTGATCTGTATACTCCTGGTTCCTAGAATGCCACAGTACATCCTCTCTTGTTTCAGCATCATGAAACAACCTCTGCAATCTTGGTGTAATTGGAAAATGTCTCAGAACATTATGAGGAACCCTCTTCACGGCATCGCCATCTTTCCATCTTGATGATTTGCATTTCGGGCATTCACTTAAGTTGGCATAATCCTTCCAGAACAGAACACAATTATTCTTACAAACATGGATCATATCATATCCAATTCTAACTGCACGAAGGAAATTCTTCATTTTACTGTAGGTGTGTGGCAGCTCAGACGCATCTAGGAAAGATTTGCGGAAAGCAGCCAACATCGCATCGAATGATTTGTTGGTCATCCGCTCAGATGTCTTCACCTGAAGAAAGGTGACCATAGCTGAGAATACTGACAGCTTATTTCCTGGGGTGACAGCAACGTTGCATTGTTCCAACATGCGGGCCCACTGTTTTTCTTCTGCAGGTGAAAGTTCACGGAATGCACGAGCATTTCATAGCATTGTTTCAATGTTGGTCAAACTCACTGGCTCCGCCACCACCACCTCCTCCTCCTCTTCCACCTGAGCATCAGGCAGAACAAGATGGTGATCTGCTGCTTCCACGTAGTCAATAACATTGACGTTCACAGCTTCACCATGATGAACCCACCTAGTATATGTGACCGACATCCCATACAAGTGTAGATGATTTTGCACAGTTGATGGGGTCTTGTAACTGAATTCATACAACTGCTACACGGGCAGAGCACATCTGATTTCGGACCACCGTACTCAGCTCTGATAAAGTTCATGAAGTTTTCAACCCCCTCGACATATGCAGCGGAGAATCTTTGAGCAGAAGTTATCCAAGTCATGTCCATATGTTAGACATACAAATTAGTTCTTCTACTAGCTATTACAAGAAAAACATATATGCTTTTTTATGAAGTCCAGAAAAAAAATACCTAGGTCGATGTCTAAAGCTATGGCAAGATATTTGGACGAGCAGATCTAAGTAACGAAATATATGTAAAGCTAATTCAGCAAACAGTTTGAGTGCTAAATTATGGCAGGCTGTTTCAGCAGCCAATGAGGTCGAGCACACAGCCATCAAACTATCAAAGGCCATCGCAGCAACAAAGATCGAGTATAAAATGGTGTAGAGCTATTTCACCTAACAAATTGGCTACTAGACCATGGCAATCTACGTCACAATAAATATATGGCAGGATATTTTAGCAACTAATCGGCCTTGGCATGCCATCTTAGCTAAGCAGATTGAGTGCAGAACAGGGCAAGGAAGCTTCTTAAGAAGAGCATATTGACAGTAAACTACTTCAGCAAACAGTGAGATTAACAACGTCTATCAGCTAACATTCAGCGCTACACCGACATGAACGGGGCCTCAGTCTAGAATGCGTGTACCGTGGGAGAAGCTGACTGCCGTGCGTCTCCACACGAACGTTGCCAGCGGTGGCGGCACTGACCGCCGTGTGCCTCCACAAGAACATAGCCAGAGGTGGCAGCACGGCTAGAGGACGGCAGTCTACGAGAGCATACTATGGGAGCAAGAGGATCTCCGTGCGTCCCCTCGACGAACCGCGGCGCCGACGTATCGGCGCGGCGGGGAGGGCGACTTTGGCGGAGCGAATGGAGTGGAGGGGGGACGGGGTGGGAGGGGGGTT
>NC_057804.1:393363705-393434504 GCF_018294505.1 Triticum aestivum | reverse complement strand
ATATTTGGCTGAAGGGCGGTTGAATCGGATTTGGGGGGATATTTTGTGGGGGGGGGAGGATTTTCGCGCAGTGGGTGGGGGGAGTTTGGCGCATGGTCGGTTTCTCCAAGTGCAGTGCCACGTGTCAGTGAAGAGGCAAGCCGAAGCGCGTTCCGTTTGCGTGAGCCGTGTGCAGGACCGAACGTGTGTGGGGTGCAATGTGACCGCGATAGGAGTGATGTGAGTGTACCGCCTTTTTTCCTTTTAAACTAGGTGCTTTGCCCCCTCAAAAAAAATGTTGCTTCGTGCGATCCATCGATACTACTACTAGTAATCCGGTAATCCCGACTAAAACGATGCGGCCGGGTCTTTTCCCGGCGATATGCTGGGAGGTTGGCTTAGTTGGGTTTTTTAGATTTGTCTCGGTTCAATAAAAAGCAGAGTTGGTGATGATGGTGTGCCTGTCATCCTGCAATATAGGCCGTCCGATCTATATCTAACGGATAGGAAGGAAACTATGACAATTTACCCGCACTCCTCTCCACATTTGCAGATAAGGCTTTCCCTCGTTCATCCTTTTCTCCCACAAGATGTTGATCTTCCGTGCAACTCAAGGGCATCTTGCTAGTACTCCTACAATATGTATATTATTGTGAAAGTTCATATACACCGGCTGAGATTAATGCAAACACGATAGATTTTCATTACATTTAGAACTTTTATAGGACAGAAAAATAAAAGAAACCCGACCCTAAACCTATTCTACAGCGGCGACTGACGTCCTCCATCTGCGATCTCTATGTACGGGGGCGGGGTTCAAGACCCGTGAAGTGAAGGTGCGGTCTCCGGTGAGGAAGAGTAGAACACGGGATACGGACCGGCCAGTTGGCACACCATGCCCTGCCGCCTCCCATGCCCTACTCATCCTCGGAGGAGTCCCCGACCTCGGCGGTGCCGGATGTTGGACGGCGGCAAGTAGGACATGTGGCTGACGGTGCCAGCGTGGCCACCGCTTGTGCGGTCGCGTCCGCGTCCGGCTATGCCGCTATTGCGTCGCGAGAGGCAACTTGAGCGAGGGCGGCAACCTCGAGCTTCATCCCCGAAGACAAGCTCTCCTGCAAAGCGTTCACACTTGCGGTCATGGCGGATGTGGTCCCAGGTAGGAGGACGATGCGCTATGGTGTGGAGGTTAGCTGGGCATTGCCGCTTCAAGTAGCGCATTCCGGTGAGGCCAAGCATTCGGGTGCGTCATTAAGTCGCCGAAGTTGGTTCCTCGGGCACCGAGCCTCTTAACGACGACATACGAACGGACGTCATGAATGCGGGCAGCTGGCGCCGGCTGGGAACGCACCATGCGACCGCGCGAGGGACGAGGGCTTTGGTGTGCCAGGGTAGTCAGCTGCGGTCGTGGCAACGTTGGAGATGCCCTTTTCTCAAATGCGATCCCCGCATGTCATTGAAAAATCAAGACGACCAGGCATGGTCTCAGGTCTCAGGCCGTGCTACACCACTCCACGGACGCGTCGCAACGCCCCGTGCATCCTCGACGAGCCAGGTGTTGGGGTGTGTTTGGATTGTGGCCAAAGTGCACCTTACCAAAATTTTGGTCATGACCAAAGATTGGTCTTTGTTTGGATGGTTGCCATTTTTTTGGCATGCCAATGAACTCTAGCCAACTCTAGTTCATTTTTCTTGCCAATGTCGGCCAAATCATGGGCAACCAATACCTCAACCAAAATTTTGTCATGACCCAAAGATTGGTCTTTATTTGGATGGTTGCCATTTCTTTGGCATGCCAATGAACTCTAGCCAACTCTAGTTCATTTTTCTTGCCAATGTCGGCCAAATCATGGGCAACCAATACCTCAACCAAAATTTTGGCTACCCAATGCTTTGATGGGGCAACCTTGGGCACAAACCAAACATACTGTTGGTCGTGCCACAGCACTAACGCCACCCTCGGCACACTGAAACCGACCGTGTCTATCGACGATATGAGCATGTCGCTCACCGTGGTCGCCGTGTCCAGAGGCGGTGCTAGAGCTGTGCCCCATTGTTGGCCCCAACGACCCACATGAACGGTTGTCGGTGGCGATGAGGTCGTGGGCCAGCTCCTCCATTGAACTAGTCTGTGCTATGTCGTCCCGACGGGTGTGCCCCACATGTCAGTTTCCCTATTTTCCCGGCCATATTCGAGCGTCAGTGCTCCGTGTTGCGCATTAGGCCTTTCACTATGTAGGCCAAGCGAGACAACTTATTGTTTATTTGAGCCATTCAAGTGTAATCATGTGGCGTTTGCTTATTTCTCATTCCTCCCCAACCCTCCTCTCCATCGATCATGTCGCCCTCCAGTCGAGTCCATCCTACCGCATGCCTCATTTGAACATTCCGACGAGTATCATTTGCATGTACCCACCCTAGTCCTCTTTCAATAGATCTCCGGACCCCGGAGATGAAATCGAGAGGGAACGAGTGGGGGCATGTGATACCTAAGGTGGATTCAAAATTTTGAACCGGTGATTATAGCATCCGCAAATCATATATAAAGGGTATTCAATGTTCGTTTCGTTTTTGAACGTACAATATACTCCCTCCTATCCTTTCTACTTTACATATAAGTTTTATGTGTAGTAAAAGTATCTCTACTATGATAAAAAGGTATCAACATTCAACAACACCCAATCAATATTGTTAGGTTCGTACGGACTCCTAGATTTGTACTCGAGATGGTTTCCAATTTGACTATTGACAAGATTAATAGTACTCCCTCCGTCTAGGTGAGTAAGTCATCTTAGGCTATGCACCGTGACCAAGGAGGAGGGGAAAACGAGAGACATTAATGTTTATTTGCTAATTAATAGTATTGCATGCAATGAACTAACCACTTCATGTCATGTTTGATAGTCTCAGGTCATTAAAAGCATGCACACCCTCATCTCTTATTGATTGATATGTCAAGAAAAAAGAAATGAGGTAGAAGTTAATGCACCGCGCCTATGTGTTTTGGGATTATTTGGTTTTCGTAAGATGACTTACACACCTAGACGGAGGGAGTACATGAGATGTATAATGTGAAAATTGTATCATTGGAAACTCCTTTCACATACGAAATTGACCATATGCTTTGTGTAAGTTGCATGGCATATATTATTACTCTAACATTTGGTCAAAGTTAGCCTCGAAAAACGCATTAGACCCTGTATGCTTTGTGTAAGTTGCATGTCATATATTATTACTCTAACATTTGTGTAAGTTGCATGTCATATATTATTACTCTAACATTTGGTCAAAGTAGTATAGTGGAAGTGGATCCTCTGAGGTAGGTATCCCTGCCTTACCCTCCCTTTCGGTCACTTACTGGCGGACCCCATGCTTGCTAGGCCCCGCATGTCAGTTACTCAATGGGTTCGGCCACGTCAGGGGATCCTCATCCGTAGTATACTCCCTCTGTTTTTATTTACTCCGCATAAAACGGAGGGAGTGGTGGTATAATAAATGACGCGGGTGAGGGAGGGGAGGGACGTCGGTTTGCTCTCAACTGTGGTCCCACAAGCGAGCGAAAACGCAAGACGAAGCGTGTTCCATTCGGTGAGCGATGTGGAGGGTCCAGCGTGCCGGGCTGCAACGCGAACGCGACAAGAGCAATGTACAGTAAAAACCAATTGACCGGTCATCACCGGAACCACTATTCACACCAGAACCTTTGCTGCTCGGCCTACGCCAGCCACTGCCCTAAAACCACACCAAAACTCCAGCCCATTCCCCCACCTTTCGATCCCCTAGCCCGCATCAAGCGTCCCCTAGTTCACCGAAAAGCCATGGTGTGCTGCAAGATCACTTACTACAAGATACTGACGCCGGAGCGCCGCGCAGAAATCGCGGTGGCGGTCGGCGCCATAGACCTCCGTTCCCAAGCTCGCTTTGCGGTGGGCCAATCCCCGAGTTCTCTGGAGCCAAGCTACGAGGAGGAGGAAGCTGATCCAATGTTCACTGTGGAGGTCGCAGCGCAGAAGGCCCCCGTTGGGTATGAGACGATGGACGTCAACTTTGTGCCGGCGTCCGAGTCCCCCATGGTGCAGGCGGACCAGCGGTTCAACATGGCGATACTAAAGGAGGCCCGGGAGGCAGAGGCTCAACTCGACACGAAACGCGCGCATGCCGTTGCCATCGAGGCTCTCCTGCAGGCGGAACCGGATGTCGTGGATGTGAACCGGGTGGCGGAGGCTCAACTTGAGGCGGAGCGCGCGGATGCCGCTACCATCCAGGCCCTCCTGCAGGCTGAACCGGACGTCCTGGACATGAACATGGCGGCAGAGGCTCGACTCGACGCAGAGCGCGCAGATGCTGCTCTCATCGACGCCCTCCTGCAGCCTGCAGGCGGAACCGGAAGTCGTGGACTTGAACCGGGCGGCGGAGGCTTGACTCGACGCGGAGCGCGCGGATGCCGCTGCCATCGAGGCCCTCCTGCAGGCGGAACCGGACGTCATGGACTTGAACCGGGCTGTGCTCTTGTCCATGCAGAGCGCCCGCACGCTCCGCTTGAACAAGTAGCTGGAGACCGAGGATAACCACGGCGCGAAGACACACGTCGGCAGCGACGGCTGGTTCGCGCCGGCAGCCAAAGACGACGAGGCCGTCTCTTTTCGCAAGCAGTGATAGTTTTTCTTTATGTTGTTGTTTTTATGGATCTTTTGCTGTGTAAAAACATACTATAGCCCTGTTTGGATCATGGGGTTAGAGCTAATTTGGGTTAGTTGGGGGCTCAAATAACCCAAAAGTATGCAAACATGGAGGGTTAGAGTGGGTTAGTTGCATCTAACCCAACTATCCCGATGGAGAGGTGCTTATTTGGGTTAGAGTGGGTTAGAAAATAACTCTAACTCTAACTGTGTTGGAGTATCCAAACAGGGCCATATTTGTTATGCAAGTCGCCTGACTTGGGTCAGTCTACCATTTCAGGCGGTTGGATGAATATCCTACGTCTCCTAACCCTTCTTTCCTTCTTCCTCACCTCTTCTTCTTCCCCAACAGACCACCGCACGAGCCGTACGGATACTCCCCAACATGCGGTTGGATAAACATACTCTATGAACAAAAATATGTGTCAGTGATAGGATGTCTAAATTTGGTTTGTTCACATGCGACAACACGTGTCAGTGAGGGTGCGTTCCCTTGGTTGGGTTTGCGGCGTGCAGGAGTGACTATGTGAGGGTCCGGTGCGACCACGGCGTGCAGGAGCGATCGTGTGAGGGTGCGGTGCGACCGCGACAGCCGTGCGCAAGTGTACCTCCTTCTCATTTTGAAAACTTTAGGCAAGCTTGGCAAAAATGTGTGGCGAAGTTTGGCAATGCAAGGCCTAGACCCAAACAGGGTAAGTACGTATGTACTAGGAGTACTAGGTTAAAAATTAAAGGTGGAGTTTTCCTTCGCGGGATTTAATCGATACAAATCCTCGTTTCACATGTCAATTAATGCGTATTTTTTTCTTGAAAGACCAAAGAGCTAACCATCTCACTCCTCATCGCTTGATTAATGCAGCGCCATGCAAACAAACCTTCTCACTTCCACATGCATGCAGGGGATATTAATGTCCTTGGTTGCTAACCCCATCAATTTTGCCTCGATTATTGTTAGTGGCCCTTTTCAAATTGTAATTTTTATATACTGGCCTTGTGTACAAAATAATGGAGGTAGTAACTATATTTGAATTCCTTGCCCATTGCGGTGACGTCGACAATTTTTTTTGTGGTTTGGCGAAGTGCATTCGACAGAGAACACCATTGAGGGAGACCACGATAAGTCATTCGCAAGTGCTGCCTGCAAGCCGAGACAACCGCCTTATTTGCATCCAGGAAGTCCTTTACTAGTACTACTACTAGGAGTACTAGTGCGGTGAGATGGTTTCTCGAAGAAGACGATGGAGAAGTGGAGTCAGCGAAGAGTGAAATGATGGTTGCTTCGTTCGTGCTTTGTGATTTGACGCCTCACTGCTTTGTGATTTGTGATAGAAGGGACAGGGGAGTAGACTCTGTGCTCTATACTGTACTACATGCGTCCAAGCATGGGAGAAAGAGGAGAGACATTGCATTTTTCTATTCCTTCAATCAATCAATCAGGGAGCTTCGATTCCATCTTTTTGGCTTTGGCAACACCGTCCACAAATGGTTCCCATGATGCCAAAAGCTATTTTCACATTTGGCTACACATTGTGGATGCCCTTAACCGTACCACTTGGTTTTGCTCCTGTGTGCTATCTATACAAATCTCAATTATATTGATATGAAAAATTATAGAATCAAAGATTAGTAAAAAGGAGGTGATTTTGCTGTGCGGATGGCGGGGGAGGTTTCTTATTTTCGGAGGACGTTGTCCTGGCGGTTTGTTAACATGCGGTCCCACGTGTCAGTGCTTTACCAAGCCGATCCGCGTCCCACATGAGGCAGAACAACGGCAGAAGCAACACGTGGTTAAGTTGAAGAAGATGAGGGAGAAGCGGATTCAGCAATGAGTGAAATGATGGTTGCTTCGTCCCTCCAACTTCTTTTTTATCATTATTACTTCGTCCCTCCAACTAAACTGCAGGAAAGGTGCAACTTTGTGATTTGACGCCTCATTGCTCATTACTACGCCGACGCCATGACTGGGGTGCTTCACCTCGGCTGCTCTGCACTGTATTCCGGTATGGCACGTGGAACCGGTAGCTTGATGTCCCACATGTCGGTGGAAGGGACTAGAAGATTTATGAAAGCGAGCGCTCCACTCTTATGACAGAGGAGTAGACGACACAACAGCCCAGTGAACTGTCACTTGTACTGTATAGTACTATAGTTTTGCTGTTTCGCACGATCCATCGATACAAACCCGATTAAACAGGAAAGGGCGGGATTTTTCCCGCACGGTAGATGATACTAGCCATACATTTCAAAGGCAATTTTAATGTATGCAAACTGAATAATTATAAGTAACAATATGATATCTAGTAAAACTAAAAACACATATGACTTATTGTGTTAGAGTGTAGTAGTAGTGTTGTATTGCATAGTTGTTAGATGTAACATGCGAGAATGTGTAGAGATGTAGTTTTGGAGGTCCTACAGAGAGAAAAGCGTAATACGGTCACCGAACTTCAGAATAAGCTGATTACGGTCACTATATACGTTTTGTGGTGATTATCCGATCACTTTCTCACAGTTCAGCATCGGATTGCACTCTGCTGACCGGCCAAATAGTCTGCGTGGCGCCATGTTGGCTAGTTAAATTGACCACATTCCTTGTGGGTCCCACCTGTCAGTTCGCATAGGGAAAAGGTCAGATAAACACAAAATTACGCAGGCGTGACAAGGCTCCAACCCTTGCGCAGGAATCACCTGGTTGTGTATGTGTCTGTCAGGGCCTGATGTGTGTGCATGCACGTGTAGGTTGAGCACTTGAGCATGAGAGTGTGTGTTGGTCATGTGGTGTACTGGTGTGTGCATGCATGCATGCGTGTGTGTGTGTGAGTGTTGCATGCGTGCGTGGCTGCATGTGTACGTGTGAGTGTTGCGTGCGTGTGTGGGTGCATGTGTACGTGTGAGTGTTGCATGGATGCAGTTCGTGTGCATGCGTGCGTGTGTGTATAATCACCACACCAGCTCTTGTGTGTTAAAACAGATGGCTCAGCATACCAATACAAGGCCACCTTGTCCGCTATGCCCGCGGTCATGACTTCGAACCACCGTCAAAATATTTTTTTGTCGTTTGTTTTCATTCTTACTAGCAAGATGCCCGTGCGTTGCACGTAACATCAAGATGCATTTGTATGACACTGTTTATCTTGTGAGAGAAAAAGATGAATGAGGGAAGGCCTTATTTGCAAATGTGGAGAGGTGTGTGGGTACCTTTTTGCAAAATTTCCATGGTTTCTTTCCTATCTGTCAGATATAAATCGGATGGCCTATATTGCAGGATGGCAGGCACACCATCATCACCAACTTTGTTTTTATAAGAGTGTATTTTATGTATTTTATAAGAGTGTAGATGTAGAGTAGATACAAGTCGACAGGTGGGCACGATGGTAGTGTGATAATGTGATGCAACACTAGAGGTGCCACGTCGAGCGTTTAACTGGTCAACTAGTCATGTCATGAGCAAATACAAAGTTGTACGGTGAGCCCGTGACTGTATAATAACCACTACACGTAAACGGTGGCCGTAATGAGTGGATTATGAAGTCCAATGTATGTATCGTGCTTTCGCTTCAAATACAATGATCGTCATTGCATATATCGCGAGAGAAAGATGAAACACGCATGAATTATCTGGGGGCTTACTTTTAGAGGACCGGGAGATAGTTTTGTGTGCATACGTGAAAGGGGCATACAGGGGGGGTATGCGATGGAGAGAGAGATGCTCTTCGTTTCTCTTTATTATGACTAACTTTGTATATAGTATAAAAATATACAAATTCATAGTGCGGAATAAATATCATTGTGGGCACCATGCAATGCAAATTAGCATTCGTACTCCTCCATATAACTTTGTAATGTTGTATATATGTAGAAACTCTAAAATATTTTTTTGGCCACACTTTATTCAAAAGGAATGTTGTATGCGAAATAAACATGAAGAGAGGGCTTTTTAGATCAATGGGGTACGTGATGTAACATGTGTGAATGTGTAGTTGATGCATTTGGCGGGGCCTAGAGAGGTATGTGTGTGTATTACGTATTCGAGAGAGGCATGGATAGAGGGGCCGACGGGGGGGCGTGGGAGAGATAGCACGAGAAATGAGAGTGGTCTAGAGAGAGAGAGACGAATATGACGTCACGACAAGAGATTCCATTCCCTTGAGTGTGTATATGCAAGGGGGGAGGGAATAGAGGCACCAGGAGAAATTTTTTGTGTGTGTGGTATTTGTGTTGGTATGTGTGGGTGTGAGAAGATAATGAGACGTGGGGGCAGAGGGTGTGTCACCGCGTGAGGTCCGGTGGGTCGAGGTGAGGCCCTTCGTTCGGTTCCGTCCTGCGCCACATTGGTTGGCCCGTGACACATTTAGGAAGACCCATCGATGACTAGTCGTACAAGACAAAGATAGCAGAATTGTGAAGGACTCTGTGTCCACTGACAAAGCCGGCTAGGATTTGTAACCCTGGGTTCTTGGACTAAGGTAACCCCTTTATCTCTGATATTACTATTCATCCAACCTAACTTTAAGGGGCATCCTAAAGAATGCTCTGCTAGAATCATACTCGTCGATTAGGAAGAGAGGTGTGAGATAATGCGTGAGAGACAGCCGTAAAGATAATGTGCGTACATGAGACACGTAGGCAAGTCCATGTATATAGAAAGGGTCGATGAGGATCGTGCGTGTGTATGTTTGCGAGAGGAAGAGTGCTTGTGATAAAGGTTAGTGAAAACAGTTGTAAATGGTTACGAGAGGGAGGGAGGGTTATATCTAGAGCATGTGTGCGAGAAAGACACCTCGGGAGAAAGTGTGTGAGCATGTGTGGGAGACCACCGATGGAGAGTGAAACTACACATAAAAGACTGCTCTACACATTGATTAAAGATATAAATTGTATCCAAATATTAGGATGGGATCATGATATTTGCAATTCGCGTAAGGAGCGGTCATTGATCCATCAGACATCTAGATTCTATCGAATTTGAGCATGTCTATGTTACTATTCGACACAATTGATCCACATAGTTAGTATTTTGAACTCCAGGCAATGCATCGCTTTAGCAATCAAATATAAACGTGAGTATAGTTCATGTTGTGTGTGTAAAGCACATTATACATACGAAAGTTACACAATGGACATTTATAAATAGCTACCTATGAACTAGCATACATTTGAATTCAACTTAAGGTGGTTTAAAAAATCAAATTCAACATGAAGTCCATTCAATTATTTGAATTTGATATCATGGCATTTGTAAACCATACCTAAATTATGGGGGCACCAATCTTTGCTCTGATTTTGTACATAATAGCATATGTAGTCGTGTACAAAATAGATTCAAATTTAGATCCTCCATTCCAAAATAATCGTAGTTATAGGATTTTCAAGTGTCAAAATTTCAAAAAGAAGCAGATAATTTAATGAGGTTTTCAAACATACAAGGTCAAATATAACGTTGTCTATTTAGGTCAATCCTCATAGTTCTAGAGTACTCTAAACGTGAATGCTTGTGTTTCAAAATTTCGAACGAAGCGCCAAAAGAGCCTCTACTCGCCCGAAACCGCATGAGACCAATGTTTGGTAGTACAAGGAAATTACTTTTCTAATAACTCCGACCCGTGAAACCTACCGGCCCGATGTCCAAAGGTCTAAACCGGGGTAGGTTTGTAGCTTCATCTAGACGCCACGCAACCGCCTCCGAAAAACATTCATACACAATGGTCGCCTAAGCACACATGCGCGCGGCCGAAATCGCTCCCGCCCACTATTTGGGACACCTGGGATTACCATCCTACCCCCGACCCGCAGTAGGTCCGAAATTTAAGGGGGGGGCAAAGTTTGTACTTTCCCCAAATTTCAAACAAGCGCGTCCCATCTTCTGTTCAAAAAAGCCAAAAACAAGCGTGTCCCAGACCAAAACATGGTTCCCCCCACCCCACCCGTCTGATTCCCCATTCGTACTCCGTGGGCGCCAAAACTACCTCCCCACCAGCCGCGAAACCCCGGCGTCCTCCGTCCGCCACCCCATCCCACCCATCAACCGCCGCCCTCCTCCATCACGCCGGAGCCGATACCCTGACGTCATCGTCCACTGCAACCTCAACCGCAACGCCCTCCACGGCTAGTAGTTGAAGCCGAGGCCGAGTCGTCCGTACCCGAGCCAGTTCAACCACGTCGTCCTGCGCCTCACCGATGTCGCTCCAACTTTGCCACCCTCCACCGCACCAGAGCTGTTCCTGCTATGCCGTCCTTCGCCGCCTCGGATCTGCTTCCCCTCCGCCGACATACGGCCACGGCAACACAATCAACAATTTGGCCATGGGTTCGTCCAAGCCTGCACCCTCTAGAACATCGGTTTCCTCGGTAAAAAGAAGAAGATCGGCGCGACATGTGGAGATGACCACACCGGCAACCGAAGAAGGTACTCCTCTTCCCTTATTCGTGCAAATCTTACGTCTCTGCTTGCACGATATTCATCCCACAGAAGACACTAGTTGACCGCTTCTTCTTGATACTAGATGTTCCTAGTAACTCGCGATGCACAAGGTTTCTCCTCATATACTATTTCACCTTAGCTAGAGGTCCGTCGCCCCCCTGAATTTCAATTTCTGGCCAGTTGATTCCCAATTAACGGAAGCATTCCCCGGTGTAACAGGCCCTAGTACGACTATTACGCCGGGGAAGCAGCGCCTTGGTGTTTATCTTAGGGGCGTGTGTGGCCTAGAGCTACTGGTGCCCGATCTGCAGGTCGTCCGGGATTAAAGGGATGGCCTGGGGGCGCTGCCAAGCACGGCGGTGGTGTGAGGTCGATGGGAGGGCGGGGCGGCGGAGGCACGGGTCTGGGCAAGTGGTCGCTGGTGGTTCGAGAAAGATCGTCAACAGTGACTCGCGGGAGGTAGACGAAGGCCATCTGCCCGTTCCTTATAGATCGGACGGTTCATTAAAAAATCGACTGACCTATTTATTTTCAGTCGACTGTTATCTTAGATATGACCACATGTGGTGGTGTGCTGGAGGAGTACCTCCATTTCCTGTTCTCATATATTACGGAGTAGAATCTAATTTTGTTTGCCATGCAATGTTGTAGAGCTATCATATGTCTCCTGTCATTTATTTTTCAGCCACCTGCTATCTGCTACTTTTACAGTGCACTAGTTCTGCACACACTCCACCCATACTCTCACTATTGTGTTTTTATGCAAGGGTATTTTAGAGTCTGCCGAAAGAGAAGCAAAAAATAAAAGAGACAAGTTGTGCCAGCTTTCTACGCGGCTAGGCACGGCACGTTACAGCGCTATAAAGGGTGCAGTGTCAGCAGATGGAGACGTTAAACGTTGCTCTGGAGTTGATGACCTCGCTCGCAATGAACCACCATCCCAGGTGCTTGCTTTAACTTCGCGGTGTCATATGTGGTTGCATGTTCCATATGGTGTCTAGCTTGTATTCGAAAGGCCGAAGTCGGTCTTTATTAAGATAAGGAAAGATATTTTTTACATGAACCACCATCCTGTGAGCACCAGAAGACAAATAGCTAGTCAGGGCACTGGCCGAGCCAGTGACAAGCCCAGCAAAGACAGGCATCACCTGGAAGCCAACTAAAAAGCCGTGATGGTGGCGAAGCAGCCCACCTCCCACCAGGCTCTCAGGTCCTAGATGATCATGTTCACCACTCCAGCCGGATGTCTAGCTCGTATTGCTTCCAATTTGGTTAAATTGCATCTGCTTAGCTTACACATTATACCTTTGAATATGACATGCCTTTCTGTTTTTGGTACATACTAGTACATATGTGTATTAACCATGTTCTTACATCAAACTAATGTTCTTGTGTATCCCTCATCAATCACTTATGACGAGGCAAGCAGGCAAGGGGACTACTCCTCATTTAAAGAATGCAGCGTCAGCCTCCCGACATGATTCTTAGGAAACAGAATGCTAGATGAAGATAGTGAACGTAGCTCTGTAGTTGATTACAGCATTTCCCCTACACTAGCATCGCAGGTACTTGCTCTAACTTGGCAGCGTGGTATGTGGTTGCATGTTGCATATGGTGTCTAGATTGTAATTCTTCCAATCTGGTTAAACTGCATGTGCTAGTCTGCTTAGCTTATACTCCTGTAAATGTGACATTATACCTGTTAATGTGACATGCCTTCCTGTATTTAGTACATAGTACAACTGTCTACTAAGCATGCCCTTACATAAAACTATTGTTTTTTTGTATCCCGCATCAATTAATATGACGAGACACCTTTAGTATATGCAGTGCGATATTAGTTGCATCTTTCATATGATTTATAGCATGTGCTGCTTCTAATTTATTGAAATTCCATTTATGATGGGACGCTTTTAACTTGGCAGAGTCATATTGGTTGCATCTTTCATGTGGTGTCTAGCTTACATTGCTTCTTATTTGCTGGAATGGTTTCTGCTTAGTATACACAAACAGTTGTGAACATGCCATGCCGTCCTGCTTTTCGTACATATTCCATCCTGGTATCATGTGTTTGCCTTACATCAAAGTAGTGATTGTCAGTATCATGCATGAATGAGTTCTGAAGAGAGAATTTTATTGCTTTTTCTTGTCGGTTTTACTTGACAATTCAAAATCAATAAAGCGGAAGGAAGTTAGCAAGGCAGTGGATAAAGGTGCTCCTTCCGAACGGAGGGCCTCTACAGTTTCTACACCTCCACACCCCCAAGATGATTTCCAAGACAACACATGCATAGACACTCGACAAAGCTGTGTTTATGATGAGCACGTCTCCCCTAGTGCAGCATCACTGGTGCTCCCTCTAACTTGGCATTGTTATATGTGGTTGCATGTTATGTGTGATCTCTAGCTTGTATTGCTTCTAATTTTGTTGAATTCCATCTACTTACTTTACACATTATACTTGAATCAGACACGTGTTCCTGTTTCTAGAACATACAATATCTGTCTATCACACCATGTTCTTACATCAAATTACTACCGTTGTGTAACCTGCAACAATCACTTATCATAAGACACGTTTGACTTCAGAGTGTGATATAGGTTACATCTCACATTCTTTTCTAGCTTGTACTACTAATTTGTTGAAATGGCACTTATGACAAGACAATTTTAACTTGGTAGAGTGATATTCGTTGCATTTTTCATATGGTGTCTAGCTTTCATTGCTTCTAATTTGTTGAAATGCCTTCTCCTTAGTTTACACATCATAAGCTTTGAATATGCAATGCTGTGAATATGCAATGGCACTAATGACGAGAGACCTCTAACATGGTAGTGTGATGTTGTTTGCATCTTGCATATGATTTATTTCTTGTACTGCTTCACATTTGTTTAAACGCCATTTATGATGAGACACTATTAACTTGGCAGAGCGATATTTGTAGCATCTTTCATATGGTGTCTACCTTCCATTGCAGTGCTTCTAATTTGGTGAAATGTCTTCTTCTTAGTTTACACATCATAGTTCTGGTTATCTCTTCTGTCCTGTTTTTCATACATATTACATCCTCCTATCATGTGGTTGTCTAACATCAAAGTTCAGTTCGTATGCATCACGCATCAATTTGTTCTGAAGAACTAAATTGTTATTCGTTTTTCTTGTCGACTTGACTTAACATGGCACAGAGAACGAGGAAGAAACACAGAATGGCAGGGAATGAGAAGCGGTTGAATCCTGCAGATTCTGCTAGTACTGATGGTGCAATAGAAGGTGAAAGTCCAGCAGAAAATTCTACAAACACAGCATCCCATGCTACTCGAGCTGCAAAAAAAGCCAAACAGAAACAAATAGTTGCCACCAAACAAGCAGAGACAGCCCTAGTTCTTGCAACACCTACCACAGTACTACCAGCTGCACGACTTACTCGTGCGTCAACTGAGGTAGCAGCACGTTCCCAAGCTCCCTTGCCACCTGACACTACTTCCCAAGCACTCTTGACACAAGACAAGTTGGCAATATCAGATGAACCTTGTGAGCTTCAACAGCAAGAAGGTAGTTGCTGGAGTCAAGTTATAGTTGCATGCTTCTTTATATGTAGTCTCATAGTTTGATGTACACTAACACTTCCTATGTTCGTTGTTGGACTAGCACCTAGGCGCAAGAGGAAACAAACATCAGGGATAATGCTCGATAGGTTAACTAAATCTAGAGGAGGAAGAATGGAGATCCATTTTGAGGCAGGTTTAAAAAGGCCACGTGATGCTACAGAGTCAGCCAAGTTAGTGTCAGAGGCAGCGGTTGCCGTTAGGTGTCATGTACGTATCCTCCCAACATGGATTCAGTACAGGAAGGACAAAGACGAAACCCAGTTCAACACCTTCCTCGACCATTTATCTGTAAGTATGGTTATGTATGGAAACTGGTAATATCGTCTTGCTCTGTCCCATACTTTCTAGGTTGTTGATAATGAGACTCCCATAATTTTCAAAAGATGAGGTTCAAGTTGGATAGCCAAGATGATGCAACCAGACAAGCTTGCACCCATGTTTTCAAGTCTTCTCTGCGACAGTATCGGTATAACTTGAGGAAAACTCACTTTGAAGGCAAGGCTAACAGTGAACTTTCCCAAACATCTCCAGTGGAAAATATATCGGATGAAGACTGGAGGGGCCTTGTTAAACACTGGTCTGATCCGAAGTATCAGGTACGTTATATATATGTGATCAGATCACATGTTGAAGTCCTATTTACACATGTGCCACACAAATCTATCTTCTTGTAGGTGAACTGTTCAAAGAACAAGGCCAAGCGTATGAAAGTGAAATTCCAACAGACGACAGGATCTCGTAGCTATATTGCACATTGCGAGGCTCTTGTAATTAGCTGATGTTTCACTCTTTTTGCTGTACCATATTATCAAATCTATATTGACTTGTTCGAAATGCAGAGGAAAGCCTGCAAGGACCAAAAAGTACCTGAACCAAATGTTGTAGAAATCTTCTAGGACTGTCACACCAGCAAGAAGAAGGCATGACTACACCAGTCAAAGCCGTTGTTGTAAGTCCTTAATCCTCATGCCTTTTAACTACTACTTACTCTGACTTGTGCCTTGAACTGCATGGTTTGCAGCCAATGTCTATTACTCTTTTCAATTTTATACACAATTGTCTTAGCGTATCATTGCACCTTACAAGGTTTAAAAGAGAGGAGTTATGTTCCTTTGATCTTGACCCGTAATCTAGTTCCGTGCTGGACTTGCCCACACAACGTTACAATTGCCTGTTTGTCTGTTCTCAGTTGTTTTGTGATATGAATGATGTCATACTATGCTTACCGTATTATAAACTTCGTCTCTTTATCCTTAGCCCTCAATACAATGTGAAGAAATAGACAATACATTAGCGATGGTTCATGGTCATATGTTTGGAACCTAGTTTTATTGTGTACTTTGCAATAAAATACAACTAATATTTTACATGGGTTCACCAGAATAAGTTCTGTATATAGACCAAAGCTATTTTGTTTGGTTTTGCTGCCTCCTTAATATCTTCTGTTCTGGTACTACTAATGTAAAATCTCAACTTTTGAGTGAGCTATGGAAAAAATGGTGGAACCGCCACCTTCTGAAGGTGGCGAGGCAACTATAACCGCAATGTCAGCTCTTGCTGCAGTGGGTCAGTACCTGTCCACTAACAGTGCCAAAAGCATGTTCCTACGTAATACTGGGTTGGTTGTTAAGGCAATATCGTCCAAACTGCCTCATGATCAAGATATGCAAGCTCAAAGCAATGTTGTATCTGTGCTCCAGACACAAGTCCATTCCCTAGGAGAGGCCCTTTATGAAACAAGGAGAAACATTGCTCAATGTCGTCAAGATATGCATGGTTTTGAAACCAGACTATCAGACATTTGCTATGTTGTTCAGGAGCCTAGGGGAAATGAAGGCAAGGGTTATGGTGCTCCATCGGATAATACAGCATGAAAACGTAACAGTCAGGTCAAATGAACCGAGCTTCTGAACTTCTGGTGGTGCATTTATCTGCTAGACTGTTAAGTTTTATGCCAACCTTCCTTTTGTTATATAGTTGTAATTTGTTTTGGTGTGATACAAAATTTATTCTTAACGTGCAGCCACCGGCTGAAGAAAACAGCAAGCCATTTTTGTATAGTGTAGGGTGTTCCCTATATTTGCACTGGTGGCGATCTTTGATGCCGAGTGGATGTAATCCGTGCAATCGCCTTAATAGCCTAGCGTTAGTTTTGGCCTTATTTATTTCCTAGTCTTCTTTTTCCCTGGTTTGCTAGTGGACGCAACTACCATGGACCATATACGGGCTGTAGGATCCATGGGTCTCCTACGGGCCGTCGATAAATGGGCATGTAATCGGTGGGCCTCGGGCCGTCGATAAATGGGCCTATAATCGGTGGGCCTCGGGCCGTCGGATAAATGGGTCTACATGGGACGTAATCAGGCGTAATTGGTATCGGCCCAGCATGGTAATGGGCCGTTAACAGGTTGTAGGACTGCAAAAGCTTAATTCTGTCGCAGGCATAACAGGTCGTTAATGGGCCAGAATATAGGACGGGCTGGCCAGAAACGGGCCGACTCTTGCCATGGGCCGAATTTGGCCCATTAGGGTAACAGGCCAGTAACGGGCTGACTCTTGCCATGGGCCGAATTTGGCCCATTTGGGGAACATGCCAGTAACGGGCCGACTCTTGCCATGGGCCGAATTTGGCCCATTAGGGGAACAGGCTAGTAACGGGCCAGAAGTAATCAAGGGCCGAAAAGGAGCCCAAGAACGTATGGGCCGTCAATAGGCCGAAAGCTAACACGGGCTAGAAACGGCCCATGTAAATCACGGGCCGTTAACGGGTACAAAGAAAATTACTGTTCATTATGGGATAGAGTCACCGTGGGCCTATAAAGGGCCGAAAGATACGAAGGCCTCATATGGGCCGAAAGACGTCGTGGGCCATACATGAGCCGAAAGACGTCGTGGGCCATACATGGGCCGAAAGTGAAATGGGCTGGTGTTATATTCGACAGCCCACATGACGTTGTTGGGCCGATTTTCTTTAGTGCCTAACGGGCCGTGAGTTAACGGGCCGTAAAATGGGCTATTTGCGAAGAGACCGTTAACAGGCTTTTCATGGGCCAGCCCGTTAACTTTTGACCAAGTCAAACGGGCCAGCTTTGTAAGCTAAATGGGCCAGTGGTGGGCCGTGGCACGTGTCGACATATCATAGGCGCCTATCTGAACCACTAACGAGCTGACACATGTTTCGTCCGGCCAATAAGATTTTTACACGTGGAAATTTCCCATTGGTTGGGGGCTGTTAACGGGTTATCGGATCCAAAACCCGACCCGATAGCTTAACGGTGTTTCGTTACGGTGGATGTCACGTGTCGGTCACCCTTGACGAAAGCACTTCTGTGACACGCGATTTATCGTCATGGAAGTGGACACTTCCGTGATGATAATTTTGGTAATGTCATGGAACACTTCTACGACAGCAGAGGTATGACTATCTTGATTCTGTCATAAAATCGTCATGGATGTACATGCATGACAAAAAACACGACCTACTGTGACAAACACGTATCATCACGGAATTGTTTTTTTGTAGTGAATACTTCATAAATTATAGATACGTCGGAGACGTATCAACTACTCACGATGCTGCTACAGGGGTAGGGTCGACGACACTAGGTGGGGCAATGCTCCGTTCTCGGGCGATCGCCCGTTCGGGGCCTGGGGAGCTATGGAATGGCTGGAGATTTGGGTGGTGGCTGCAGAGTCAATGGTGTCCTGCAGCAGGCGGGCGACATGGCGCTCTCCTTGGGCTACCAGGGTATAGGATCGATGACCTGGTCTGGCGATGTTGCATCAGTGATGGCGGTCCCTGGCAGGCCTGGTGTGCAGCCTCATGTCGGCATCGGTGCTCGTGTTGGTTCAACCGTCAGGCCTTCCCCAGGTAGTCCCCGGTTTGCTTCTCTGGGCATAGGCTCGGGCCGTCGTAGTTCACTAGCATCCACTGCCGTGGGCTTGAGGGCTCAGGTTGACACGCCCATTGTGTCGTCGTTCGCGGCGACCACTGCGGTCAGCTCCAAGGCTCTTGGAAGTATGCCATGCCCACGCAAGGCCAATCTCCGGGGCACAGCACCGCCTCACCGACTGTCTTTCAGTTCAGCGTCTCTGGTGCTCTCTGGGGAGGAAGGTTAGGAGACCGTTGGCCCGACGTGTGTTGTCCAAGCTGTGGAGGTGGGAGGGCCGATGTGTCGGGCCGTCTCGGGCGCGACAGACAACACTCATGTTGGAGCTGGGTTTGTCCATCCAGATTCACTCTGGTCGCTGCGGCAGCTCCGGCCCTATGTAGACGCCATTCATGGTCTCTCTGCCTTAACAATTGTTGCTGCCGGCCACGACGGCCAGGGAAGGGGATGCTCCTATGCTAGGGCCAAGGACGGCGTCTAAGACGTTGTTGCAGGGCCTGGCAACCTCTCAAAAGCCATCAGTTCTGGGTTCGAGACCAGCCGCAGCAGCCCCGGCCAAACGAAAGAAGCCTTTGCCGCCCAATTTTACACCCATAAGGAGCACACGCCTCTGCAAGAACACTACGGGACACAACACAGGCCCAATGCAGCAGGCTTAGACTGTCATGTTGAGGAGGACGGGGGTGATCCAAGTGAAAGAACAACTCTCGGAAGAAGTACTTGATGAGTACCTGAAGTTGTTCGACAAGCCGCTCGCTCTACACCATGTCAAGGCGATCACAGCAATCTTCGCTCTGAGCGAGGTCGACTTCGACGAGCCTCCTCAGGCGGGATTTGGTGCTTTCTCTCTTCCAAAGGCAGTCGAGCCATGTGGTGCCTAGATGGGCCTAGCTGCTCTCAGTGTCCTACTGCTTTGTTTTATCATGTCTTTGTCCTTGGGTGTATTGGCTTGGAATGTAACAGGGCTCAATAACCTGCCCGGAGGAGTTCGATTAGGTTGTTCATGCAATCCCTCGATGTTTCTCTAGTTTGCTTTCAAGAGTCCAATTTAGCGTTGGTGACTGAATATGTGGTTTGAGAGACTTTGGGACTGGGCTTGATGGTTTTGATTTCTTGCCTGCTAAAGGTACCAAAGGAGGTATTTTGTTGGCCTGGAAATCTGACAGCTGGGGGTGTTGAATGTTCAGAAAGACGAATTCATGATTTCGGCACAAGTTTTGTCATTGGCAGATGTCAAGGAGTGGTTGGTGTCTTTTGTTTATGGGCCGCAAGAGAAAGAGCACAAAGTTAGGTTCCTAGAGGCTATTATGTAGTTTGGTGATCAGGTGCATCTGCCATGGATCCTCAACGATGATTTTAACATTGTATGCAATGAAGAAGAGCACAGCTCAAGGAGAGTAAACAGAAGGCTCGTGAATAGATTCATGCATACGATCAACAGATTGGGTCTCCATGACATGCCCATGATCGGGAGGCGTTACACTTGGTGTAATAATTAGGAGCAGGCGCTATTGGCGAGACAGGACCGGGTGATATTCAACAACGACTGGGAGGATTATATCCCATCAGTGATCTGCTGTCGCTCGGTTCCAACATCTCGGACCATTGTCCCCTGCTTCTTGCTTGCTCTTTCGCAAGACTCCGCGCCTACCGCTTTCGTTTCGAGAATTTCTAGTGCAAGCTGCCAGGATTCGCTGACACTGTCAAGGAGCATGGACGCAAGATGTTGAGGGCAGCGACGCAATGAAGATCTTGAATATCAAGTTACACCACACTGCTGAAGCATTAAGAAGTTGGGGTTAGAGAAGATGGAGTGGGCTTAATCTCTAGTTTCATATGGCTAATGAAGTGATCTGGCGTCTGGACTGCACGCAGGAGAGGAGACAACTCTCTATGGAGGAAAGAAACTTGCGTGCCTTCCTGAAGGGAAAGCGCCTGGCCTTTGCTTCGCTTGAACGCGTTCGATTGTGACAACGAGCTAGGGTGCAGGATCTTAAGGAAGGAGATGCCGACTCCAAATATTTTCACATGAAAGCTAACGGGCATCGTCACAAGCATCTAATACCCTATCTCAAGCAGGGCGACAGAATTGCCACGGCTATGGAGAAGTTGAACTTGGCGAGCGAGTATTTCATTAACCTAATGGGCTCTCCAGAGCTAGGCATGGGTAGGAGCATATTGCGCTTGGAGGAACTGAACTTGCGGCAGCTGATGCCGGAGTTGGCTCAAGACCTCGAGTCGGAATTCACTATGGAAGAGGTGAAGCGGGTGATAATGGACATGCCTTCTGATAGGGCCCCAGAACCAGACGGCTTCTCGGGTCTGTTTTACAAATTGTGTTGGGATATCATAGCCCCGGACCTGATGGCCGATGAAGGCTCTACATGAGGGCGTACTCTTTTGGAGGCCTCAACACATCAATTCTCACCCTCCTGCCCAAGAAAACCAATTCTCTGGAGATCGGTGACTTTAGACCAACCAATCTCATTCATGGTGCAGCCAAGATCTTCGCCAAGGTGCTTGCAGTCCGTCTGGCTCCACTCTTGCCCACCCTCATTTCGTAGGCTCAAAGTTCTTTCATCTCCTGGCGCAGCATTCATAAAAGCTTCAAGTTTGTAAGGAACCCAGCTTGCCTACTACATCGCAAACGAAGGCCTTCGGTACTGATGAAAATCGACATCTCCAAAGCCTTTGATGCCCTTTCTTGGGAGTTCCTGTTGGAGATCCTGACTGCTAGGGGATTCGGTAGGAAATGGTGTTCTTGGATATGCGGGGTGCTCTCCACTGCCTCTACGCCTGTCCTCATCAGTGGTGAGCTGACTCCCCCTTTTGCTCTTGGCCAAGGGGTGAGACAGGGTGAAACTATCTCACTAGTATTGTTCATTCTGGCTATGGATGCTATCCACGACATGTTGGAGTGGGCAGTGATGATGATATAGACCTGGGGTAGGGTCATAGGCCTGACCCATACATCCTACCCAAGATCACTACCCTAGAAGCAAAGAAGCTCAAGAGACAACAAGGAGTGCCCAATAAAGGAGTACCCCTCCTTCCTGATGTCACATGACCAGACAATCACTCGACCATACAAGAAACCACTCGACCTACAGAAGACCAGGAGTCACTCAGAACAGCAACGGTTAAGCATTCACTCTGTAGTCTTTAAGGTCATTAAAAGCACTTATGGCTGGCATTATCAGTAATGCCCCATCTTTATGAACATTGAACTTCTTGTAATGGGGGATGGCTGGGGTCCTGGCGCACTCTATATAAGCCACCCCCTCCTCTGGCACAAGGGTTCGGACCCCCTGTAACACATACTCCCATAATCCAGTCGACCACCTCCGGGCACCGAGACGTAGGGCTTTTACCTCCTCCGAGAGGGGCCTGAACTCGTAAACACTTGTGTACAATCTCACCATAGCTAGGACCTTGCCTCCTCATTCGTACCCCCTATACTTACTGTCAGACTTAGAACCACGACAATTGGCGCCCACCATGGGGCAAAGTGTCTTAGCGACTTCCGGCGAGGTTGCGTTTTTTCCGATCTTCATCAGCATGGTTTCCGGTGGCGTTTGGTCATGGGCCGCGAGTTCCGACTCGGCGCGCTCATTTTCATCGCCGACGACTCTGCCTGGCTCCAGGAGGCCCCCCTCGATGTTGAGGCTCTCCCGGCTCGTGGCTCATCGCACTTTTGCGTGAGTTCCTGCGGCATCCTCCTTCGGCAGCCATCTATCCCGTACCAGGCGGTCATTGATACGTCTCCAACGTATCTACTTTTCCAAACACTTTTGCCCTTGTTTTGGACTCTAACTTGCATGATTTGAACGAAACTAACCCGGACTGACGCTGTTTTCAGCAGAACTGCCATGATATTGTTTTATGTGTAGAAAAGAAAAGCTCTCGGAATGTCCTGAAAATCCACGGAGGCACTTTTTGGAATTAATAAGAATTTCTGGGCGAAAGAAATACACCAGGGGGCCCACAGGATGTCCACGAGACAGGGCCCCCCCCTAGGGCGCACCCTCCTATCTCGTGGACCCCCTGGACCTCCACCGACCTCAACTCCAACTCCATATATTCACGTTCGGGGAGAAAAAAATCAGAGAGAAAGTTTCATCGCGTTTTACAACACGGAGCCACCGCCAAGCCCTAATCTCTCTCGGGAGGGCTGATCTGGAGTCTGTTCGGGGCTCCGGAGAGGGGGATTCGTCGCTGTCGTCATCATCAACCATCCTCCATCACCAATTTCATGATGCTCACCGCCGTGCATGAGTAATTCCATCGTAGGCTTGCTGGACGGTGATGGGTTGGATGAGATTTACCATGTAATCAAGTTATTTTTGTTAGGGTTTGATCCCTAGTATCCACTATGTTCTGAGATTGATGTTGTTATGACTTTGCTATGCTTAATGCTTGTCACTAGGGCCCGAGTGCCATGATTTCAGATCTGAACCTATTATGTTTTCATGAATATATGTGTGTTCTTGATCCTATCTTGCAAGTCTACAGACACCTATTATGTGTTATGATCTGACAACCCCGAAGTGACAATAATCGGGATACTTCTCGATGATGACCGTAGTTTGAGGAGTTCATGTATTCACTATGTGCTAATGCTTTGTTCCAGTTCTCTATTAGAAGGAGGCCTTAATATCCCTTAGTTTCTGCTAGGACCCCGCTGCCACGGGAGGGTAGGACAAAAGATGTCATGCAAGTTCTTTTCCATAAGCACGTATGACTATTTACGGAATACATGCCTACATTACATTGATGAATTGGAGCTAGTTCTGTATCACCCTATGTTATAGCTATTACATGAGGAATCGCATCCGGCATAATTATCCATCACTGATCCATTGCCTACGAGCTTTTCATATATTGTTCTTCGCTTATTTACTTTTCTGTTGCTACTGTTACAACTACTACAAAAACCCAAAAACAATTATCTTTACTTTTGCTACCGTTACCTTTATTATCATACCACTTTTGCTACTAAATACTTTGCTGCAGATACTAAGTTATCCAGGTGTGGTTGAATTGACAACTCAACTGCTAATACTCAAGAATATTCTTTGGCTCCCCTTGTGTTGAATCAATAAATTTGGGTTGAATATTATACCCTCGAAAGCTGTTGCGATCCCCTACAATTGTGGGTTATCATGACTAATTTCTGGCGCCATTGCCGGGGAGCATAGCTCTATTCTCTGAGTCACTTGGGATTTATATCTGTTGATCACTATGAAGAACTTGAAAGACGACTGAACTACTATTTTGCCCTCAACTACGAGGGGAGGTAAGGAACTGCCATCTAGCTCTGCACTAGATTCTCCTTCCGTTATTAGTAGGCTTGCGACACCTAAACCTGCTACTGCTATGAATTCTGATATGTCGCATGTTATTGATGATGCCACTTCTGCTATGCATGATGAAACTACTTCTGTGCATGATACTACTTTGCCATTAGGTGAATTTCTTGATGAACAACTTGCTAGAGTTAGGGGGATTGAAAATATTGAAGATGCTATTATTGATGATAGTGATGATGCAGGTTCGCCCAATGATTATCTATTACATGTTGTTCCTAAGGGTTATGTTATGAGTGAAGAAGCTGCTAGAGAAATCTTTGCTTGCAATGATAGATATGATCTAAAGAAATTATTAGCTAAATGGAAACAACAGCCTCTTAATGCTAGAATGAAACCTGACCCTGCTTTTGCTACTTCACCTATCTGTGTAACAGATAAGGATTATGAATTCTCTGTCGATCTTGATATTATTACTTTAGTTGAATCTGATCCTTTTTATGGCCTTGAATCGGAAACTATTGTGGCACATCTCACCAAGTTGAATGATATAGCCACCATGTTTACTAATGATGAGAAGTCTCGTTATTTTTATATCCTTAAGATATTTCCGTTCTCATTAAAGGGTGATGCTAAGACTTGGTATAATTCTCTTGCTCCTGGTTGTGTGCGTAGTCCCCAGGATATGATTTATTACTTCTCTGCTAAATATTTCCCTGCTCATAAGAAACAAGCTACCTTGCGGGAAATATATAATTTTGTGCAAATCAAAGAAGAGAGTCTCCCACAAGCTTGGGGGAGGCTTCTCCGGTTACTTAATGCTTTGCGTGATCATCCTCTCAAGAAAAATGAAATACTTGATATCTTTTATAATGGACTAACCAATGCTTCCAAGGACTACTTGGATAGTTGTGCTGGTTGTGTTTTTAGGGAAAGAACAGTCGACGAAGCTGAAATATTATTGAATAATATGTTGACTAATGAAAATAATTGGACTCTTCCTGAGCCAATTCCTGAAGTAATTCCTGAACCAATTGAGCCAACTCATGAGCCTATTCCTAAACCCACTCCGAAGAAGAGAGGTGTTTTATTTCTCAGCCCTGAAGATATGCAAGAGGCAAAGAAATCAATGAAAGAAAAAGGTATTAAAGCGGAAGATGTTAAGAATTTACCTCCTATTGAAGAAATACATGGTCTTAATATACAGCCTGTTGAAGAACCACATTGTCTTGATAACCCGACACAGGTAGTAAAGGTAAATTCTCTCTATAGATACGATAAAGTTGATATCCCCTGTACTAAACTTCATAGCCCATGCTTAGATGAATTTGATGACTTTATGGCTTGGCAAGAAAGTTTTAATGCTTATGTTGGTAGAGAGTTAAAGAATAATGCTTTCGAGATAGGATGCGTAAGCGACAATATGGCTAGAGTTAAAGGTGAACTCCAACTCGTTAGCAAATATTCTTCTACGGTTGCTACTCAAACTGAGCAAGTACTTAAAACTCAAAATGATTTGCTTGATGAATTAAATAATAAAAATGACTTTGCTGTTAGAGTGGCTACTAGAACTGGTAGAATGACTCAGGAACCTTTGTATCCTGAAGGCCACCCTAAGAGAATCGAGCAAGATTCTCAGAGAAATAATTTAGAGGCACCTAGTTCTTCTAAGAAGAAGAAAAAATAAAAACGATAGAACTTTGCATGCTTCTAGTGAACCTGCTGTAGACACACCTGAGAATCCCGATGATATTACTATTTCTGATGCTGAAACACAATCAGGTGTTGAACATGAACTTAGTGATAATGTTAATGATAATGTTCATGTTGATGCTCAACATAGCAAAAACAATGATGTACAAATTGAACCTCCTGTTGATCTTGATAACCCACAATCAAAGAATCAACGTTATGATAAGAGAGATTTTGTTGCTAGAAAGCATGGTAAAGAAAGAGAACCATGGGTTCAGAAACCCATGCCCTTTCCTCCTAAACCATCCAAGTCAAAGGATGATGAGGATTTTGAGCGCTTTGCTAAAATGATTAGACCTATTTTCTTACGTATGCGCTTAACTGATATGCTCAAAGTAAATCCTTATGCTAAGTATATGAAGGATATCATTACAAATAAAACAAAGATACCGGAAGCTGAAATTTCCACCGTTCTTGCTAATTACACTTTTAAGGGTGGAATACCAAAGAAACTAGGAGATCCGAGTGTGCCAACTATACCATGCTCCATTAAAAGAAATTGTGTTAGAACTGCTTTATGTGATCTTGGAGCCCGTGTTAGTGTTATGCCTCTCTCTTTATATCGTAGACTTGAATTGAATAAGTTGACACCTACTGGAATATCTTTGCAAATGGCTGATAAATAAACTGCTATACCTGTCGGTATTTGTGAGGATGTGCCTGTTGTGGTTGCAAATGTCACTATCTTAACGGACTTTGTTATTCTTGATATTCCCGAGGACGATAGTATGTCTATTATCCTTGGTAGACCTTTTCTTAATACTACAGGGGCTGTTATTGATTGCAACAAAGGCAATGTCACTTTTCATGATAATGGTAATGAGCATATGGTACACTTTCCGTGGAAACAATCTCAAGTTCATAGCATCAATTCTATTGGAAAAGTTCCAACTATTATTATTGGAGGTTTTGAATTTCCTCTCCCTACTGTCAAGAAAAAGTTTGATATTCTTATTATTGGGGATTTTCATATCCCCGTTGAGGTAACTTAGTGTTATTCAAAATTTCTCCGGTTCCGTGTTATTCGGAATGAGTTTGTTAACAAGACTTGATCAACCTTGTTAGTGGATTCATTTTGATGATCACGAGATGGATGAAACTAGAAGGCACAACCTTCTGTACCCACTTTTTACTTTCTGTTATTTAGAATAAATAAAGCAAAAATAGTATTATCCGTCTGTTTTCTGAATTATCCGTGCAATAAAAAATAGTCCGAAAATAAAAGTGCTCCAAATGCCCTGCAAATTTAGTATGATTTTTTCTGGAATATTTGAGGATTTTAGGCACTGAAATCACTCCAAGAGGGGCAAGCACCAGGCCACGAGAGTGGAGGGCGCGCCCCCCTGTCTCGTGGGCCCCTGGTGGCCCCCCTCCACTTATGCCAGCACCCACACACTTCATCTTCTACCCAAAAAAATCCCCATCCAGCTCAAGCAAGAGTTCTAGCTCGTTTTGCTACGATTTTTGATCTCTTTGCTCAAAGCTCCATTCACAATACTGCTTTGGGAGATTGTTGCTTGGTATGTGACTCCTCCATTGGTCCAATTAGTTTTTGTTCTAGTGTTTTATTCATTGCAAATTTCTGCTGCTTAAGTGACCATGTTCTTGAGCTTGCATGTTAAGTTTATGAGGTCCCAAGCAATTCCAATGCATGATATAGGCTCTAGGCACTTGCAGGAGTAGTTGCTATCAATCTTGTTTAGTTTTATTCACTTTTATTTTGAAGTTACTAAAATTATAGAAATTTTCAGTAAATGTTAAGGAAGCTTTTGAGGGGCTCTTCCAGCCAAAGCTCTCAGGAAAAACAAGCCAAAGAAAAGGAAAAAGCCAAGTATAATCTTCCTCGCTTAGCGGAAGTACGGTCGTGTGAATGGCCATGTGAGGATTTCTTGAAAGAAGCTGGAATTCATGAAGACTTTTATTCTTTGATCGAGACTGCAGGCCTCACCGGTTTCATCAACGACCGTATCAATCAGTATCTCTTACTTACCAATACTTTCGTGCAAAACTTTTATTATTATCCTAAGAAGTCACTGCCTGCAGTATCATTTCATTTATATGATGAATTCAAAGAAATGTCTTTACATCATTTTTGTGCGGTATGTAGGATACCTTATGAGGGAGAATTAGAGGAACCCCATCGTGAAGATGTGGGTGGCTTTGTTAATACTATTGTTGTAGAGGAGCCAAAGAAGGGCTCTGAGGCAAAAGTCTCTAGCATACACTTTCCTGTTTTACGCTATATTGCCATATTTGCTAGTAGATGCTTGATTGGTCGTGGAAATAGTGGAAACTTGAGCGTTCCTGATATTATCATTCTTCAACATGCTTTGCTTGGAGACAATACTTTTAGTATGGCACCGTCGTTGCTAAACGGCTAGCCCAGGATCGTACAAAAGGCCCCATATTTGGAGGTATCTATGTTGCATGTCTTGCTAGACATTTTCAGATACCCATTAGGCACCATGAGAAAGGGGACGTAAAATTGCCTCCTCACATTTTAGATTACAAGAGCATGGTAGCAAACAAGTTTATTGTTGACAATGAAGATAGGATGCTCTTGTATAAACTCGACCTCTCTTGTTTTTGTAAATATGATGAGTTCATCGTTTCTGACGATATATGATGGACTTACTGGGATGAGAAAAGCTGGTATGAACTCGACCTCTCTTGTTTCTGTAAATATGATGAGTTCATCGTTTCTGAGTCAGCCTATTATGAGGTAAACATATTTTCAATGACATTTAGAGATTATAGTTGCTTGTGCCATGCTTGATTAGCTATGAGTTATAATGGTTCACCTTGCGTGCCAACATGCTATTAGAATGATTATGATGTGGTATGATGGGATGGTATCCTCCTTTGAATGAATTGAGTGACTCGACTTGGCACATGTTCACGCATGTAGTTGAAACAAATCAACATAGCCTTCACAATATTTACGTTCATTGTGGATTATATCCTACTCATGCTTGTATTCAGTGTGAATTAATTTTAATGCATGTTTATGGATGTTGTCGCTCTCTCAGTTGGTCGCTTCCCAGTATTTTGCTAGCCTTCACCTGTACTAAGCGGGAATACTGCTTGTGCATCCAAACTCCATAAACCCCAAAGTTGTTCCATATGAGTCCACTATACCTTCCTATATGCGGTATTTACCTGCCGTTCCAAGTAAATTTGTATGTGCCAAACTCCAAACCTTCAAATGAAATTCTATTTTGTATGCTCAAGTAGCTCATGCTACAACTAGGGCTGCCTATATCTTCCATGCTAGGTGGGTTATTCTCAAGAGGGGTGGACTCCGCTCCTCATTCACGAGAAAGGGCCGGTAATCGGGATGCCCAGTCCCATGATATAAAAAGATCAAAGCAAATCAAAATAATTAAACAAAACTCCCCTAGGGCTGTTGTTAGTTGGAGGCACTCGTTGTTTCAAGCAAGCCATGGATTGATGCTTGTTGGTGGATGGGGGAGTATAAACCTTTACCATTCTGTTTGGGAACTGCCTATAATGCATGTAGTATGGAAGATACAGCCATCTCATAGTTGTTGCGTTGACAGCGAAAGTATGCCGCTCAAAATGTTATTCAATCTCTATTTTAAAATCGAGCTCTGGCACCTCTACAAGTCCATGCTTCCCTCTGCGAAGGGCCTATCTATTTACTTTTATGTTGAGTCATCACCCTTCTTATTAAAAAGCACCCGCTAGAGAGCACACTGTCATTTTCATTCATTACTATTGGTTTATATTGGGTATGGCTGGCCTGGATCTCTTTTACCATGAATTACAATGTTTAGTCAATCCTTGATCTTTAAAGGTGCTCTGCATTTATGTTTTGCGGTCTCAGAAAGGGCTAGCGAGATACCATTTTGTTATATCATGTTATTATTATTTTGAGAAAGTGTTGTCATCCGAGTTTTATTATTATAGCTCGCTAGCTGATTATGTTATTGATATGAGTAATTGTGGGAGCTAAGTGTTATTGTGAGTATGGTTAGTTCATAATATTTGCTAAAACTTGAATGCTGGGTTTTCATGTTACAACAATAAGAGCAAACAGAGTTTGTAAAAGTTTTTCTTTATCACTTTCAGTTTATCAACAGAATTGCTTGAGGACAAGCAAAGGTTTAAGCTTGGGGGAGTTGATACGTCTCCAACGTATCTACTTTTCCAAACACTTTTGCCCTTGTTTTGGACTCTAACTTGCATGATTTGAATGAAACTAACCCGGACTGCGTTGTTTTCAGCAGAACTGCCATGATGTTGTTTTATGTGTAGAAAAGAAAAGTTCTCGGAATGTCCTGAAAATCCACGGAGGCACTTTTTGGAATTAATAAGAATTTCTGGGTGAAAGAAATACACCAGGGGGCCCACATGCTGTCCACGAGACAGCCCCCCCCCCTAGGGCGCGCCCTCCTATATCGTGGCCCCCCTGGACCTCCACCGACCTCAACTCCAACTCCATATAATCACGTTCGGGGAGAAAAAAATCAGAGAGAAAGTTTCATCGCGTTTTACGACACGGAGCCGCCGCCAAGCCCTAATCTCTCTCGGGAGGGATAATCTGGAGTCCGTTCGGGGCTCCAGAGAGGGGGATTCATCACCGTCGTCATCATCAACCATCCTCCATCACCAATTTCATGATGCTCACCGCCGTGCATGAGTAATTCCATCGTAGGCTTGCTGGATGGTGATGGGTTGGATGAGATTTACCATGTAATCAAGTTAGTTTTGTTAGGGTTTGATCCCTAATATCCACTATGTTCTGAGATTGATGTTGCTATGACTTTGCTATGCTTAATGCTTGTCACTAGGGCCCGAGTGCCATGATTTCAGATCTGAATCTATTATGTTTTCATGAATATATGTGTGTTCTTGATCCTATCTTGCAAGTCTATAGTCACCTATTATTTGTTATGATCCGACAACCCCGAAGTGACAATAATCGGGATACTTCTCGATCATGACCGTAGTTTGAGGAGTTCATGTATTCACTATGTGCTAATGCTTTGTTCCGGTTCTCTATTAAAAGGAGGCCTTAATATCCCTTAGTTTCCGCTAGGACCCCGCTGCCACGGGAGGGTAGGACAAAAGATGTCATGCAAGTTCTTTTCCATAAGCACGTATGACTATTTACGGAATACATGCCTACATTATATTGATGAATTGGAGCTAGTTCTGTATCACCCTATGTTATAGCTATTACATGAGGAATCGCATCCGGCATAATTATCCATCACTGATCCATTGCCTACGAGCTTTTAATATATTGTTCTTCACTTACTTACTTTTCTGTTGCTATTGTTACAACTACTACAAAAACCCAAAAACAATTATCTTTACTTTTGCTACCATTACCTTTATTATCATACCACTGTTGCTACTAAATACTTTGCTGCAGATACTAAGTTATCCAGGTGTGGTTGAATTGACAACTCAACTGCTAATACTCAAGAATATTCTTTGGCTCCCCTTGTGTCGAATCAATAAATTTGGGTTGAATACTATACCCTCAAAAGCTGTTGCGATCCCCTACACTTGTGGGTTATCAGTCATCGCGTTGCCATCTCACTCCGCTGGACGCCGTCGCAAGCGGTCTGGGCGTTCGCGGCTCCAGCGGTGGGTGAGACACGTGGTGGCTCGTCAGGCCTTCACCCCCAAGTCACGGCGATCGAGCCAGACATGTTTTCCCGCGGATCGTTCGACCTGTCAACTGATTTTGCAGATACCTTTTCCGAGAGCGGCAGTTGCGACCCCGCGGCGGAGTTCCTCATGGTTGGCTCCCATCGCGGTCCACCTGGTTTTTGTCGCAGCGGCGACGGCAGCAGAAGCGGTGGCCCGTCACTCAACCAGGAAGAATATCAGCCCCAACCTCTCAGTTCGTAGCAGAGGGAGGAGCTGCATCGCCGCAACATGGAGGCTCTCCAGACCCCCATCATAGGGGAAACCGCCGAGGCCCGGGCCTTGGAGGCAGTGCGCCTGGCCACTCTGGCTGAGCGCACCCACCTGGAGAATCTCCAACATTCTCTCGACGAGCGTGCTTGATAACCCACAAGTATAGGGGATAATTGTAGCCTCTTTCGATAAGTAAGAGTGTCGAACCCAACGAAGAGCTAAATGTAGAACAAATACCCTCTCAAGTCCTATCTGCCACTGCTACGTCTGTATGCACGCTTAGTGTTCGATTTACCTCGAACAATTATGAAACTAGAAGTACTTTGTAGGTGTTGTTGGATAGGTTTGCAAGATAATAAAGGGCACGTAAATAAAAACTAGGGTCTGTTTAGATAAAGAAGCAATAAAGTAAATATAGCGAGTGTGGAAAAGTGGTGGTAGGAGTTGTGAAATTGTCCCTAAGCAATTGACTACGTTACTAGACCGGTAATCACTATTGCAATTCTATTTGAGGGAGAGGCATAAGCTAACATACTTTATCTTCTTGGATCATATGCACTTATGATTAGAACTCTAGCAAGCATCCGCAACTACTAGAGATCATTAAGGTAAAACCCAACCATAGCATTAAAGTATCAAGTCCCCTTTATCCCATACGCAAACAACCTACTTAGTCGAGTATGTGCTTCTGTCACTCACGCCACCCACCATAAGCAAATCATGAACATATTGCAAACCCTACAGCGGGAATCCCTCACGCTTGCGCGACATGGAGGGCACCATAGTACAGCACCAATAATAAAACATGCAACTCAAACCAATCATAGCAATTCATCAATCACCGGTAGGACAACGAAAATCTACTCAAACATCATAGGATGGCAACGCATCATTGGATAATAATATGAAGCATAAAGCACCATGTTCAAGTAGAGGGTACAGCGGGTTGCGGGAGAGTGGACCGCTGAATATTGGTGAAGATGGCGGAGGTGTTGGTGTAGATCGCGATGATGATGATGGCCCCCGGCAACACTCCGGCGCCACCGGAAACAAGGGGAAGAGAGGCCCCCTTCTTCTTCTTCTTCCTTGACCTCCTCCCTAGATGGCAAAAGGGTTTCCCCTCTGGTCCTTGGTTCCCATGGCGTGGGAGGGGCGAGAGCCCCTCCGAGACTGGATATGTCTCTCTGTCTCTCTCTGTTTCTGCGTTCCCTGATTCTGCCCTCTCACCGTTTCTTTTATATCCGGAGATCCGTAACTCCGATTGGGGTGAATCTTTCGCCCAGATTTTTCTCATAAAATTAGCTTTCTTGCGGCAAAAGAAGAGCGTCAACCGCCTTACGGGGTGCCCACGAGAGTCCAGGGCGCGCCTGCCCCCTGGGGCGCGCCCCTGTCTCGTGGGCCCCTCGGGCACCGTCTCGCGTTGATTCTTCTTCCCAAAAATCACAAATATTCCAAAATAATTCTCCGTCCGTTTTTATCCCGTTTGGACTTTGATATTGGGTTTCCGTGAAACATAAAACATGCAACAAACAGGAACTGGAACTGGGCACTGGATCAATATGTTAGTCCCAAAAATAGTATAAAAAGTTGCCAAAAGTATATATGAAAGTTGAATAATATTGGCATGGAACAATCAAAAATTATAGATACGACGGAGACGTATCAGCATCCCCAAGCTTAATCCCTGCTCATCCTCGAGTAGGTAAATGATAAAAAAGATAATTTTTGATGTGGAATGCTACCTAGCATAATCTTGATCATATGTCTAATCATGGCATGAATATTAAGACATGAGTGATTCAAAGCAATAGTCTATCATTTGACATAAAAATAATAATACTTAGGGCATCCCAACAAACAATCATGTCTTTCAAAATATCAATGCTTCCAGAATGTTATCCCTACAAAATCATAGTCTTGTATGCTCCCTTTTTTAACAGAAGGTACCCCTAATGCCTATCCCGGTGTCAGCCAAGCAATTGTTTCATACTTTAGTTATTCTCAAACTTTTTCAACCTTCACGCAATACATGAGCGTGAGCCATGGATATAGCACTATGGGTGGAATAGAATATGATGGTGGAGGTTATGTGGAGAAGACAAAAAGGAAGAAAGTCTCACATCTACGCGGCTAATCAACGGGCTATGGAGATGCCCATCAATTGATGTCAATGCGAGGAGTAGGGACTGCCATGCAACGGATGCACTAGAGCTATAAGTGTATGAAAGCTCAACAAAAGAAACTAAGTGGGTGTGCATCCAACTTGCTTGCTCATGAAGACCTAGGGCATTTGAGGAAGCCCATCGTTGGAATATACAAGCCAAGTTCTATAATGAAAAATTCCCACTAGTATATGAGAGTGACAACATAGGAGACTCTCTATATGAAGAACATGGTGCTACTTTGAAGCACAAGTGTGGTAAAAGGATAGTAACATTGCCCCTTTTCTTTTTCTTTTTTCTTTTTTTCTTTTTTTTTCTTTTTTTTGGGTGGGCTTCTTTGGCCCCCTTTTTTATTTATGCTTCTTTGGCCTCTCTTTTTTTATGCAGCAATGCTCTATAATGACGATCATCACACTTTTAATTACTTACAACTGAATATTACAGCTTGGTACTGGAACAAAGATATGACTCTATATGAATGCCTCTGATGGTGTACCGGGATGCGCAATGATCTAGCATAGCAATGACATCAAAAAACGGACAAGCCATGAATATCATGCTAGCTATCTTACGATCATGCAAAGCAATATGACAATGAATGCTCAAGTCATGTATATGATGATGACGGAAGTTGCATGGCAATATATCTCGGAATGGCTATGGAAATGCCATGATAGGTAGGTATGGTGGCTCTTTTGAGGAAGATATAAGGAGGCCTATGTGTGATAGAGCGTATCGTATCACGGGGTTTGGATGTACCGGTGAAGTTTGCACCAACTCTCGAGGTGAGAAAGGGCAATGCACGGTACCAAAGAGGCTAGCAATGATGGAAGGGTGAGAGTGCGTATAATCCATGGACTCAACATTAGTCATAAAGAACTCACATACTTATTGCAAAAGTTTATTAGCCATCAAAACAAAGTACTAAGCGCATGCTCCTAGGGGGGAGGTTGGTAGGAGTTAACCATCGCGTGCCCCCGACCTTCACACAAAGATAAAAAATCAAAATACAATGCGCGCCAATTTGGTTACATAGTTAGTAGACCATACGTGCATGCTTCGGGAATCACAAACCTTAACACCAACATCCTTACTAAACACAACCATCTACTAGTACCTCCCACATATTATCATCTCTATATCGCAAAACTATTGCAAGGAATCAAACATATCATATTCAGTGATCCACATGTTTATGTAGGATTTTATGACTAACCATGTGAATGACCAATTCCTATCATCTCTCTAAATAGATATAAGTGAAGCAAGAGAGTTTAATTATTTCTACAAAAGATATGCCCATGCTATAACAAATATAAGTGAAGAAAAACAGCATTCTACAAATGACGGTTTTCTATGTGAAGGGCAACAGGCAATCCAAACTTCAAATGATATAAGTGAAGCACATGAAGCATTATATAAAGCCATACTCAAAAGATTTAAGTGAAGTGCAATGAGCATTCTATAAATCAACCAAGGACTATCTCATACCAGCATGGTGCATAAAAGAAAAGTGAAAACTAAATGCAAAAGATGATCCAAGACTTGCACATATCGCATGAACGAAACGAATCCGAAAACATACCGATACTTGTTGAAGAAAGAGGGGATGCCTTCTGGGGTATCCCCAAGCTTAGACGCTTGGGTCTCCTTGAATATTTACTTGGGGTGCCTTGGGCATCCCCAAGCTTGAGCTCTTTCCTCTATTCCATTTCCTCATATCGAGACCTCCTCGATCAAACACTTCATCCACACAAAACTTCAACAGAAACGGTAAAGCAAATAACTACACTAAGTACTGTTGCAAACCAATTAATATTTTGCTTTTGCATTGTGTTTACTGTAATATAGCTTTTCCATGGCTTAATCCACTGATAGAAATTGAAAGTTTCATCTAAACAAGCCAACTATGCATCAAAAACAGAATCTGTCAAAAACAGAACAGTCTGTAGCAATATGAACATTCAACATACTTATGGTACCCCAAAAATTCTACCAAAATTACGAAAACCAAACAATTTGTATAGAAAGACTGTGCAAAAAGAATCAGAACCGTTTGACATTCCAGTTAAAAACGTAAAATCGTGCACTACAGACAAAGTTTCTGTCCTGCACCGTACAAACCAACAAGCATTGTAAACATCCTAAAGGCAAACCTTAGCACATTATTTTTGTAATACAATGGAATGGTACAAGGGGATAATTATTTTTGATGAAAAGTTTCTGTAATTAAGATTCACAAAGTTTTTCGTGAGCATGAACAAAGTTCAAGGAGCTCTCCCACTTCAACGATGGTTGTCTTTCTCACTTTCACTTTCCTTTTTAAAAGTTTTGGGTTCCCCTCTTTATTTTTTTGTTTTTAAACTATATGAAAGCACACAACAGAAATAAATGACTCTCTAAAACTTCCGGGTTGTCTCCCTGGCAGCGCTTTCTTTAAATCCATTAAGCTAGGCATATAGTGCTCAAGTAATAGATCCACCCAGATCCCAAGGTATATCAAAGCCAATTTTAATTAACAATGATTTGTAATTTAGCAGTGAGCACAAAGTAACATATATCATGCAACAACGAAGTCTAACTCTCTTCCTATGCATCGGCATGTCATAAAAGAACAATTCATGCGTGCATAGTAAAGGCCAATGCATAGTATAAGCAGTTTCTTGCAATTTTATCATATTGGAAACATAGAGAGGTGGAGATGTAGTTCCTCTCTCATAATAATTGCAAGTAGGAGCAGCAAGCACATGCATATCACATTCATCAAAAGTATCATGTGTAATGGTAAAAGGCAACCCATCAATATAATCCTTAATAAGCACAAACTTCTTCTATATGTTGTAGTTCGGAGAATTCAAAAAGATAATGAACTATCATGCGTGGGTGCAATAGCAACAATTTCATGTTTAACATAAGGAACTATAGCAAGTTCGTCTCCATAAGCATAATTCATATTGGCATCTTGGCCACAAGTATAGCAAACATCATCAAAAAGGGGTATTTCAAGAGAATCAACGGGATCATAGGAATCATCATAGCAATTATCCTTCGGTAAGAATGAAGGGACATTAAATAATGTATGAGTTGGAGGGTTACTCTCATTAGAAGGTGGGCACGGGTAGCTAATCCGCTCTTCCTCCTTTTGTTCTTCGCTCTCCTCATCATATTTTTCATCCAATGTGCTCACAGTTTCATCAATTTCTTCTTCCATAGCTTCCTGCAAAATATTAGTATCTTCTTGGACAACGGAGAATTTCTCAATATATAGTTTAACATAGGCATTAGAAGCATAATTATCATAACAATATTCAAGTATGGCAAAATTTTCAGATTTGAGAGAGTAGCATCATACTTTTCAATCAAAGAAGCAATTTCATAAGCACCCTTAAAAGCAACAAATTCTTCAATTTGTTGAACATCATAGTAATTATAAACACCCTTAGCATACGAAGATACGATTCCATTATCAATAAACTCACATTGGTAGGGAAGGTGTTTCTTAGGGTTTTTAGAACAACAAGTAACATCCTATATTTCACATAAAGTCCAAGCATAACATTGCAAACGATGAATTTGATCCAGTAAAAGTTTCCCCTTTTCAGATATACGGTGTCGCGCATAACAAGCATGCTGATCTAAAGATTTTCCCTCAACTAAGCTAGTTGGGGTTTCGGCACGAGCACAAACGGATTGAAGATGATCCAAGTAAAAAGCTCCAGGAGTGTGATAGATTTTGAGTGGTTCTTCAACCATTGGTGTAGTAGGTACAACTAATTTTTTTGGTATTTTGCGTTTCCTACCCATAACTAAAGATAGAAAACAACTAAGAACAGCAAATAAAAATTACTTAGTGATAAAGCAAACAAGCACACACGAGAATATTCACCCCACGCTATGACTCCCTGGCAACGGCGCCAGAAAAAGGTCTTGATAACCCACAAGTATAGGGGATAATTGTAGCCTCTTTCGATAAGTAAGAGTGTCGAACCCAACGAAGAGCTAAAGGTAGAACAAATACCCTCTCAAGTCCTATCTTTCACTGATACAACTCTGTGCATTCTTAGTGTTCGCTTTACCTAGAACAAGTATGAAACTAGAAGTACTTTGTAAGTGTTGTTGGATAGGTTTGCAAGATAATAAAGAGCACGTAAATAAAAACTAGGGGCTGTTTAGATAAAGAAGCAATAAAGTAAATATAGCGAGTGTGGAAAAGTGGTGGTGGGAGTTCTGAAATTATCCCTAAGTAATTGACTACATTACTAGACCGGTAATCACTATTGCAATTCTATTTGAGGGAGAGGCATAAGCTAACATACTATCTCTTCTTGGATCATATGCACTTATGATTGGAACTCTAGCAAGCATCCGCAACTACTAAAGATCATTAAGGTAAAAACCCAACCATAGCATTAAAGTATCAAGTCCCCTTTATCCCATACGCAAACAACCTACTTACTCGGATTTGTGCTTCTGTCACTCACGCCACCCACCATAAGCAAATCATGAACATATTGCAAACCCTACAGCGGGAATCCCTCATGCTTGCGCGACACGGAGGGCACCATAGGACAACACCAATAATAAAACATGCAACTCAAACCAATCATAGCAATTCATCAATCACCGGTAGGACAACGAAAATCTACTCAGACATCATAGGATGGCAACACATCATTGGATAATAATATGAAGCATAATGCACCATGTTCAAGTAGAGGGTACAGCGGGTTGCGGGAGAGTGGACCACTGAATATAGAAGGGGGAAGGTGATGGAGATGTTGGTGAAGATGGCGGAGGTGTTGGTGTAGATCGCGGTGATGATGATGGCCCCCGGTAGCGCTCCTGTACCACCAGAAGCAAGGGGGGAGAGGCCCCCTTCTTCTTCTTCTTCCTTGTCCTCCTCCCTAGATGGGAGAAGGGTTTCCCCTCTGGTCCTTGGTTCCCATGGCGTGGGAGGGGCGAGAGCCCCTCCGAGATTGGATCTGTCTCTCTGTCTCTCTCTATTTCTGCATTCCCTGATTCTGCCCTCTCACCGTTTCTTTTATATCCGGAGATCCGTAAGTCCGATTGGGGAGAATCTTTCGCCCAAATTTTCATCATAAAATTAGCTTTCTTGAGGCAAAAGAAGAGCGTCAACTGCCTTACGGTGTGCCCACGAGAGTCCAGGGCGCGCCACCCTGTCTCGTGGGCCCATCGGGCACCTTCTCGCGTTGATTCTTCTTCCCAAAAATCACAAATATTCCAAAATAATTATACGTCCATTTTTATACCGTTTGGACTCCGTTTGATATTGGGTTTCTGCGAAACATAAAACATGCAATAAACAGGAACTGGCACTGGGCACTGGATCAATATGTTAGTCCCAAAAATAGTATAAAAAGTTGCCAAAAGTACATGAAAGTTGAATAATATTGGCATGGAACAATCAAAAATTATAGATACAACGGAGACGTATCAGCATCCCCAAGCTTAATTCCTACTCGTCCTCGAGTAGGTAAATGAAAAAAAGATAATTTTTGATGTGGAATGCTACCTAGCATAATCTTGATCATATGTCTAATCATGGCATGAATATTAAGACATGAGTGATTCAAAGCAATAGTCTATCATTTGACATAAAAACAATAATACTTAGGGCATCCCAACAAACAATCATGTCTTTCAAAATATCAATGCTTCCAGAATGTTATCCCTACAAAATCATATAGTCTTGTATGCTCCCTTTTCTTAACACAAGGTACCCCACATGCCTATCCCGGTGTTAGCCAAGCAATTGTTTCATACTTTAGTATTCTCAAACTTTTTCAACCTTCACGCAATACATGAGCGTGAGCCATGGATATAGCACTATGGGTGGAATAGAATGTGATGGTGGAGGTTATGTGGAGAAGACAAAAAGGAAGAAAGTCTCACATCGACGCGACTAATCAACGGGCTATGCAGATGCCCATCAATTGATGTCAATGCGAGGAGTAGGGACTGCCATGCAACGGATGCACTAGAGCTATAAGTGTATGAAAGCTCAACAAAAGAAACTAAGTGGGTGTGCATCCAATTTGCTTGCTCATGAAGACCTAGGGCATTTGAGGAAGCCCATCGTTGGAATATACAAGCCAAGTTCTACAATGAAAAATTCCCACTAGTATATGAAAGTGACAACATAGGAGACTCTCTATATGAAGAACATGGTGCTACTTTGAAGCACAAGTGTGGTAAAAGGATAGTAACATTGCCCCTTTTCTTTTTCTTTTTTCTTTTTTTTTCCTTTTTTTCTTTTTTTTGGGTGGGCTTCTTTGGCCCCCTTTTTTATTTAGGATTCTTTGGCCTCTCTCTTTTTTTCTTTTTTTATGTGGCAATGCTCTATAATGATGATCATCACACTTTTATTTACTTACAACTCAATATTACAACTCAATACTGGAACAAAGATACCACTCTATATGAATGCCTCTGGCGGTGTACTGGGATGCGCAATGATCTTGCATAGCAATCACATCAAAAAACGGACAAGCCATGAAAATATCATGCTAGCTATCTTACGAGCATGCAAAGCAATATGACAATGAATGTTCAAGTCATGTATATGATGATGATGGAAGTTGTGTGGCAATATATCTCGGAATGGCTATGGAAATGCCATGATAGGTAGGTATGGTGGCTGTTTTGAGGAAGATATAAGGAGGCTTATATGTGATAGAGCATATCGTATCACGGGGTTTGGATGTACCGGTGAAGTTTGCACCAACTCTCGAGGTGAGAAAGGGCAATGCACGGTACCAAAGAGGCTAGCAATGATGGAAGGGTGAGAGTGCGTATAATCCATGGACTCAACATTAGTCATAAAGAACTCACATACTTATTGCAAAAGTTTATTAGCCATCAAAACAAAGTACTAAGCGCATGCTCCTAGGGGGGAGGTTGGTAGGAGTTAACCATCGCGCGCCCCCGACCTTCACACAAAGATAAAAAATCAAAATACAATGCGCGCCAATTTGGTTACATAGTTAGTAGACCATACGTGCATGCTTCGGGAATCACAAACCTTAACACCAACATCCTTACTAAACACAACCATCTACTAGTACCTCCCACATATTATCATCTCTATATCGCAAAACTATTGCAAGGAATCAAACATATCATATTCAATGGTCCACAAGTTTATGTAGGATTTTATGACTAACAATGTGAATGACCAATTCCTGTCATCTCTCTAAATAGATAGAAGTGAAGCAAGAGAGTTTAATTCTTTCTACAAAATATATGCCCATTCTCTAACAAATATAAGTAAAGAAAAAGAGCATTCTACAAATGGCGGTTTTCTATGTGAAGGGAAACAGGCAATCCAAACTTCAAATGATATAAGTGAAGCACATGAAGCATTCTATAAAGCCATACTCAAAATATTTAAGTGAATTGCAATGAGAATTCTATAAATCAACCAAGGACTATCTCATACCAGCATGGTGCATAAAAGAAAAGTGAAAACTAAATGCAAAAGACGCTCCAAGACTTGCACATATCGCATGAACGAAACGAATCCAAAAACATACCGATACTTGTTGAAGAAAGACGGGATACCTTCCGGGGCATCCCCAAGATTAGACGCTTGAGTCTCCTTGAATATTTACTTGGGTTGCCTTGGGCATCCCCAAGCTTGAGCTCTTTCCTCTCTTCCTTTTCCTCATATCGAGACCTCCTCGATCAAACACTTCATCCACACAAAACTTCAACAGAAACGGTAAAGCAAATAACTACTCTAAGTACTGTTGCAAACCAATTCATATTTTGTTTTTGCATTGTGTCTACTGTAATATAGCTTTTCCATGGCTTAACCCACTGATAGAAATTGAAAGTTTCATCTAAACAAGCAAACTATGCATCAAAAACAGAATTTGTCAAATACAGAACAGTCTGTAGCAATCTGAATATTCAACATACTTCTGGTACCCCAAAAATTCTACCAAAATTACGAAAACCAAACAATTTGTATAGAAAGACTGTGCAAAAAGAATCAGAACCATTTTACGTTCCAGTTAAAAACGTAAAATCGCGCACTACAGACAAAGTTTCTGTCCTGCACCATACAAACGAACAAGCATTGTAAACATCCTAAAGGCAAACCTTAGCACATTATTTTTATAATACAATGGAATTGTACAAGGGGATAATTATTTTTGATGAGAAGTTTCTGTAATTAAGATTCACAAAGTTTTCCGTGAGCATGAACAAAGTTCAAGGAGCTCTCCCACTTCAACGATGGTTCTCTTTCTCACTATCACTTTCCTTTTTTAAAAGTTTTGGGTTCCCCTCTTTATTTTTTTGTTTTTAAACTATATGAAAGCACACAAAAGAAATAAATGACTCTCTAAAACTTCCGGGTTGTCTCCCTGGCAGCGCTTTCTTTAAAGCCATTAAGCTAGGCATGTAGTGCTCAAGTAATAGACCCACCCAGATCCCAAGGTATATCAAAGCCAATTTTAATTAACAATGATTTGTAATTTAGCAGTGAGCACAGAGTAACATATATCATGCAACAACGAAGTCTAACTCTCTTCCTATGCATCGGCATGTCATAAAAGAACAATTCGTGCGCACATAGTAAAGGCCAATGCATAGTATAAGCAGTTTCTTGCAATTTTATCGTATTGGAAACATAGAGAGGTGGAGATATAGTTCCTCTCTCATAATAATTGCAAGTAGGAGCAGCAAGCACATGCATATCACATTCATCAAAAGTATCATGTGGAATGGTAAAATGCAACCCATCAATATAATCCTTAATAAGTACAAACTTCTCCGATATATTGTAGTTGGGAGAATTCGAAAAGATAATAGAACTATCATGCATGGGTGCAATAGCAAAAATTTCATCTTTAACATAAGGAACTATAGCAAGTTCATCTCCATAAGCATAATTCATATTGGCATCTTGGCCACAAGTATAGCAAACATCATCAAAAAGGGGTATTTCAAGAGAATCAATAGGATCATAGCAATCATCATAGCAATCATCCTTCGGTAAGAACGAGTGGACATTAAATAATGTATGAGTTGGAGGGTTACTCTCATTAGAATGTGGGCACGGGTAGCTAATCCGCTCTTCCTCCTTTTGCTCTTTGCTCTCCTCATTATCTTTTTCATCCAATGAGCTCACAGTTTCATCAATTTCTTCTTCCATAGCTTCCTGCAAAATATTAGTCTCTTCTTGGACAGCGGAGAATTTCTTAATATATAGTTTAACATAGGCATTAGAAGCATAATTATCATAAAAATATTCAAGTATGGCAAAATTTTCATATTTGTAGAGAGTAGCATCTTACTTTTCAATCAAAGAAGCAATTTCATAAGCACCCTTAAAAGCAACAAATTCTTCAATTTGTTGAACATCATAGTAATTATAAACACCCTTAGGATACGAAGATACGATTCCATTATCAATAAAGTCACATTGGTTGGGAAGGTGTTTCTTAGGTTTTTAGAACAACAAGTAACATCATATATTTCACATAAAGTCCAAGCATAGCATTGCAAACGATGAATTTGATCCAGTAAAAGTTTCCCCTTTTCAGATATATGTTGTCGCGCATAAAAAGCATGCTCATCTAAAGATTTGCCCTCAACTAAGCTAGTTGGGGTTTCGGCACGAGCACAAACGGATCGAAGATGATCCAAGTAAAAAGCTTCAGGAGTGTGATAGATTTTGAGTGGTTCTTCAACCATTGGTGTAGTAGGTACAACTAATTTTTTTGGTATTTTGCATTTCCTACCATAACTAAAGATAGAAAACAACTAAGAACAGCAAATAAAAATTACTTAGTGATAAAGCAAACAAGAATACATGAGAATATTCACCCCACGCTATGACTCCCCGGCAACGGCGCCAGAAAAAGGTCTTGATAACCCACAAGTATAGGGGATAATTGTAGCCTCTTTCGATAAGTAAGAGTGTTGAAACCAACGAAGAGCTAAAGGTAGAACAAATACCCTCTCAAGTGGTGGTAGGAGTTGTGAAATTGTCCCTAAGCAATTGACTACGTTACTAGACCGGTAATCACTATTGCAATTCTATTTGAGGAAGAGGCATAAGCTAACATACTTTCTCTTCTTGGATCATATACACTTATGATTGGAACTCTAGCAAGCATCCGAAACTACTAAAGATCATTAAGGTAAAACCCAACCATAGCATTAAAGTATCAAGTCCCCTTTATCCCATACGCAAACAACCTACTTACTCGGATCTGTGCTTCTATCACTCACGCCACCCACCATAAGCAATTCATGAACATATTGCAAACCCTACAGTGGGAATCCCTCACGCTTGCGCGACACGGAGGGCACCATAGGACAACACCAATAATAAAACATGCAACTCAAACCAATCATAGCAATTCATCAATCACCGGTAGGACAACGAAAATCTACTCAGACATCATAGGATGGCAACACATCATTGGATAATAATATGAAGCATAAAGCACCATGTTCAAGTAGAGGGTACAGCGGGTTGCGGGGGAGTGGACCGCTGAATATAGAAGGGGTAAGGTGATCGAGATGTTGGTGAAGATGGCGGAGGTGTTGGTGTAGATCGCGGTGATGATGATGGCCCCCGGTGAGAGAGGCCCCCTTCTTCTTCTTCTTCCTTGACCTCCTCCCTAGATGGGAGAAGGGTTTCCCCTCTAGTCCTTGGTTCCCATGGCGTGGGAGAGGCAAGAGCCCCTCCGAGATTGGATCTGTCTCTCTCTCTCTCTGTTTCTGCATTCACTAATTCTGCCCTCTCACTGTTTCTTTTATATCTGGAGATCCGTAACTCCAATTGGGGTGAATCTTTCACCCAGGTTTTTCTCATAAAATTAGCTTTCTTGCGGCAAAAGAAGAGCGTCAACCGCCTTACAGGGTGCCCACAAGAGTCCAGGGCGCGCCTGCCCCCCTGGGGCGCACCCCTGTCTCGTGGGCCCCTCGGGCACCGTCTCGCGTTGATTCTTCTTCCCAAAAATCACAAATATTCCAAAATAATTCTCCGTCATTTTTATCCCGTTTGGACTCCGTTTGATATTGGGTTTCTGCGAAACATAAAACATGCAACAAACAAGAACTGGCAGTGGGCACTGGATCAATATGTTAGTCCCAAAAATAGTATAAAAAGTTGCCAAAAGTATATGAAAGTTGAATAATATTGGCATGGAACAATCAAAAATTATAGATACGACGGAGACGTGTCAGTGCTCGCCGACTGATCCCCGATTTCAGTCAACATTCGCGGCAATTGTTTCCACCTGAAACTCAGGTATTCCGTACACCGGTTCAGAATTTGGCAGCTGCTGCGCGTATTGCAGAGTCCATTCAGCCGTCCCGTTTGGAGGCTAGAAGAGGTTTGGAACAGATCAGAACGCTGCTCCAAGCAGCGGGAGACCAGAACTCCGTTGTGTCCCAGTCGCGGAACAGAATCCACAGCAGATCAGTGAGAGCAGATACCGTTCAATCGGCACACAGTCCTAGGTCCCCTTTGCGGCATGGAGGTCGTGTTCACCGCCAGGATCGGTACCTGGGAAGAGTTCATGGAGAATATGATCGTGAATACGCCCGCGACAACTACCGTCGAGCGCCTTCGCCCCTTCCGAGGGAAGGGTCGTACGCGCCCTGGCGCAATGACGACAGGCGTCCGTATGGGAATGACCACAGAGTTCCAGTCGACCCCAGAGAGCCCAGCTTCGACGCGAGGTCTGTCCTTGTGCAGGGTTTGGTCGACCGGAACAGATCATACAGAGAAGGCCTGGATCGAGACAGACCCAATGGAGGCAGAGTCCACATTTCTGGCCCAGAGTGTTTTGGAAGAGCCATCAGAGCCGCTGAGATTCCTCATAACTTCAGACTGGCAACTGGCGTCAGTAAGTTTACACGCGAGTCGAAGCCCGATACTTGGCTCGAAGACTACCGAGTGGTTGTGCACAATGGTGGCAGCAGCGATGAGGTGGCCATGAAGCACCTCCCTCTGATGCTTGAAGGTTCTGCCAGGGCTTGGCTGAATCAGTTGGCCCCTGGGAGCATTTTGAGTTGGGATGAGTTAGCCCGAGTGTTTACCAGAACGTTTGAGGGCACTTGTAAGAGACCTGCTGGTCTACTGGAGCTGCAGCATTGCGTGCAGAAACCAAATGAAACCCTGAGAGACTATATCCAGAGATGGATCACTCTGCACCACACAGTGGAGAATGTGTCAGATCACCAAGCAGTATGTGCCTTCAAGGAAGGCGTTCGCTACAGAGAGCTCAATCTGAAGTTCGGTCGGACTAGAGATATGTGTTTGACTCGGATGATGGAGATTGCCACCAAATACGCTAACGGCGAAGAGGAAGGCCAACTCAGGAGTGGCAAGAACAAAACAGTCGCCCAGGACACCAGAGGAGAAAATTCCAGTCGGAAGCAGAAGCGAAAGGCTGAGGCAACAGGTCCTGCCGAGGCAGCAGTGTTGAATCAAGGAAAGTTCAAAGGGAAACCCAAAGGGCCCTGGACCCCCAAGAAAGTGAAGGACCAGGAAGGAAATGATGTGATGGATTTGCCGTGCCATATTCACACCAAGAAGGATGAGGAGGGGAACCTGATTCTCCCCAAGCATACCACTCGACAATGTCGACTCCTACTCCAGAACTTCCGAGAGAGTAAACCCAATGATAAGGACAAATAGTCTGAGAAGGAAGAAGAAGATAAGGATTGAGGGAGTCCCGGATTAGGGGGTGTCCGGATTGCCGGACTACCATCATCGGCCGAACTATCATCGGCCGGACTATCATCATCGACCGGACTCCAAGACTATGAAGATAGAAGATTGAAGACTTCGTCCCGTGTCCGGATGGGACTTTCCTTGGCGTGGAAGGCAAGCTTGGCGATACGGATACGTAGATCTCCTACCATTGTAACCGACTCTATGTAACCCTAGCCCTCTCCGTGTCTATATAAACCGGATGGCTCTAGTCCGTAGGACACAACAACAACAACCATTACAATCATACCATAGGCTAGCTTCTAGGGTTTAGCCTCCTTGATCTCGTGGTAGATCCACTCTTGTAAACATCCACAATATCAATATCAATCAAGCAGGACGTAGGGTTTTACCTCCATCAAGAGGGCCGGAACCCGGGTAAAACATCGTGTCCCTTGTCTCCTGTTACCATCCGCCTAGACGCACAGTTCGGGACCCCCTACCCGAGATCTGCCGGTTTTGACACCGACATTGGTGCTTTCATTGAGAGTTCCTCTGTGCCGTCACCGATAGGAAGGATGCCTCCTCCCGTCTTCAAGGACGGTATTTTCACCAAAGGAGCCTTGGCCGCCGGCTAAACTATCCGGCTAGGTGGTTTTCTTATGACCGCCTGTCCGGCCACCGCTTCGACAATGACCTCTCAAGTCGTCAAAAGCAATCTTCACGTCAGCTCGGAATTCGCCGAGCGGCTGGATCCAATAGAGCTCTCGTCCGTAAACGAGCTCTTGGATCGCATCGCCGCCCTGGGAGTCGCTACAGACTACAATCAGATTGGGCTTAAAACCGATCTGAGAGAGATTAACTCTCCCCAGGTCACCCACCACGTTGCAGTGGTAGAGGAACAATGCGGCGACTCTTCTCCTGTATTGAAAACTAGTCATGTCCGGGCTCCCGAACCCCCCATGCCGGATTCCTGCGGAGGGACGGACTTCGATCAAGCACTGAACTTAAAGTCAGGCATCGGACCAGACTCGTTGGACAACGTCCAGCAATCCAAGCTTCCAAATTTGGAAACTTCTCGGCCTTCGAGCCTTGAGATGGGTAGGGTTCTGGACTTAATTCCACCCACCCGCCCAGACATATGCGATCTATCTCTAATCCGGCAAGAACCCGCTGAGACAGTACATCACTACTGGGCCAGATTCCTCCTGGTTATGGACAGGATAAAGGACTGCCGAGAGGAAACGCAATCTCAATTTTTTGCAATAATTGCACGGACGAGGGAATCTTGAACGCCGTCAGCCGTCGTGAAATTACACGCTTCGCCGACCTGGCGTCCATAGTACGAAAGTACTGTGCGATGAGAGTTTCCGGACAACCGAAAATAAGTTTTGGGACAATCCGGCCCCGAATACAACCCTAGTCCGCAACAAAAGGGTGCATTACACTCAGGCACCAGATACAAAAAGCAAAAAGCAAAAACCCCATAAAGGGCACGGAACCGTAGTGGAGGGATGGCTTAGCGGACCCTGTAAAATTCACGGTACAGAAGGCGCCGTCCCAACACATAGCCTTCGAGCATGTTGGATATTACGGCAGGTGGCCAAAAGTGGAGAGGAGCTTCTAGCCCCAGAAAACCACTCCAACAACATCGGTACGGTATCAACAGTCTTCGAGAGTTTCGCATCAAATAATATGCGGAAACGAACAATCCGCAGCCTCGCCGAAGTCTACCAAGTAGCAACAACCAATCCATGGAGCGACACAGCCATCACCTTCAACGCCAGCGACGAACCTAAATTCCGAACAGCCCGAGCTACAGCCGCACTGGTACTTAGTCCAATAGTGGACAGCTTTCGACTTACAAAAGTCCACATGGATGGCGGCAGCGGATTAAACCTCATCTACGAGGAAACCCTTCAAAAAATGGAAATAGACTGGAGCCGCATTGAGCGAAGCAGCACAACCTTTAGAGGAATAATCCCTAGCCGGGAGGTGCGCTGCACAGGAAAAATCACACTCGATGTGGTATTCGGCTCGCCGGACAATTACAGATCCGAAGAAGTCACGTTCCAAGTGGCCCCGTTCAACAGCGGATATCACGCTATATTAGGACGAGAGGCATTCACAATTTTTCAAGCCGTACCCCATTACGGGTACATGAAGCTCAAAATGCCTGGGCTCGGCAGAATAATCACTCTCGTTAGTGATCCGGACATAGCACTCCGCGCCGAAAACAAGACAGCCGCATTAGCCTTAGAGGCACTATCCGAAGCCCTAGCGGCAGAGGAACTCACCGCGCTGCGCTCTATGGTGAATAGGGACGATGTGATACTCGATAAGAGATCCAAGTCCACCTCCTTTAAACCAGCAGATGAAATAGTAAAATTCTAGGTCCACCCAACAGACCCGATAAAGACGGCCTCCATCGGGGCACAATTGAACCCTGATGTAGACGCCGCACTGCGAGAATTCCTTCGGGAAAATTGGGACATTTTTGCCTGGCACCCCTCGGATATGCCCGGAATCCCACGCAGATTGGCAGAACACAGCCGAAACATCCTAAAAGGATTCAAGCCAGTCAAACAGGCTCTTCGACGATTTTCCGAACCCAAAAGACAGGCAATGGGAGAAGAGCTAGCCAAACTATTGGAAGCCGGATTCATCAGATACATCAAACATCCGGATTGGCTAGAAAACCTGGTAATGGTACCAAAGAAGGACAAATCCTGGCGCCTATGTGTCGAGTTCAAACACCAAAATAAAGCATGCCCAAAGGATCCCTTCCCCCTCCCCCGCATCGACCAAATCATCGATGCCACTGCAGGGCACGATTCATTGTGCTTCCTGGATGCATACTCCGGCTATCATCAAATCAAGATGGCAGAAGCGGATCAAGCCGCAACGGCATTCATTACTCCATATGGACCATTCTGCTTCAACACGATGCCCTTCGGACTTAAAAACACCGGCGCAACATATCAGCGCATGATTCAGACATGTCTGGCTACCCAGATCGGCAAAATAGTAGAGGCATACGTAGACGACGTAGTCGTCAAAACTAAACACATTGAAACTCTAGTAGACGACTTGAGGCTCACATTCGACAACCTCAGAGCATATGACATCAAGCTGAATCCGGAAAAATGTGCTTTTGGCATACCAGCTGGAAAGCTGCTGGGCTTCATCGTATCCGGTAGAGCAATTGAAGCAAACCCAGCCAAGATTCGAGCTCTGTCACAGCTAGATATCCCAAAAGACCTCAAGCAAATACAAAAATTGACTGGATGTGTGGCGGCTCTAAGCCGCTTTATCTCCCGTCTAGGAGAAAAGGCATTGCCCCTCTATCGCCTCCTTAGGCGCACCGAACACTTCGAGTGGACGGATGCTGCCACCGCCGGACTCGAAGAAATAAAGGCCATATTGGCAACAAATCCGGTCCTGGCTGCGCCCAACCTGGGCGAACCAATGTTGTTATACATCGCAGCAACGCATCAAGTTATAAGCGCGGTACTCGTCGTCGAACGAGAGACAGAAGGGCATAAATTCCCTCTTCAAAAACCAGTATACTACGTATCCACTGTGTTAACCCCCTGCAAGTCCCGTTACCCGCACTATCAGAAGATAGCATACGCGGTGTTCATGGCATCCCGGAAGCTCCGACACTACTTTCAAGAGTGTTCGATAACAGTGGCCTCTGAAGTACCACTTAACGACATTATAAACAACCGCGACGCGACGGGCAGGATTGCAAAATGGGCCATTGAGCTCTTACCATTTGATATAACTTACAAACCTCGGCGAGCTATAAAGTCACAAGTTTTGTCTGACTTTGTCGCTGAATGGACCGAAGCCGAACTCCCTAAAGAGTACGGCGCATACTCCAATTGGATTATGCACTTCGACGGCTCTAAAATGTTAGCCGGATTGGGGGCTGGCGTCGTATTGACGTCCCCGACCGGGGACATAGTCCAATACGTACTTCAGATAATGTACACGGACTCCAACAACGCAGCCGAATACGAGGCCCTTTTACATGGTCTCCGGATGGCAATCTCCATGGGCATTCAACGCCTAGAGGTGCGCAGGGATTCAAACCTCGCAATATCCCAATAAACGGAGACTTTGACACCAAAGATCCGAAAATGGCAGCATATCGCAACGCTGTCCTAAAAATGTCAGCCCGGTTTGAAGGACTTGAATTCCATCACGTAGCCCGGGATAATAACCAAGCAGCCGACGTACTGGCACGCATCGGCGCAAAACGCGACGCTGTCCCTCCTAACATCTTCCTGGAACGGCTCTTCAAGCCATCCGTACTATGGGAAGAGGAGTACGGAAATAACAAACCGGAACAAGCCGCACCAACCGGCAATTCAGCCGATGACATAACACCTTCAGCCCACGACATAATGGCAGTAATTGCCCCGTGGACAGAACCATTCCTCGCCTACTTGCTTAGGCAGGAGCTTCCCGAAGACCAAAATGAGGCCCGCTGCATTGTCCGGCGATCTAAAGCCTACAAGGTCTATGAGAGAGAACTTTATAAGAAAAGCACAACCGGAGTCCTTCAAAGGTGTATCTCCGAAGAGGAAGGGCGAAACCTCCTGGCTGAAATTCACGCCGGACTAGGCGGACACCACCCCGCAGCTCGGGCCCTTGTAGGAAAGGCATTCCGTACAGGATTTTATTGGCCGACGGCCCGAGCAGATGCTCAGGACTTAGTCCAAAGATGTGTCGGTTGTCTGCTCTTTGCTAATCAGAGCCATATGCCACCCACCACCCTCAAAACTATACCCATTACCTGGCCGTTCGCGGTCTGGGGGCTTGACATGGTTGGACCACTTAAAGGGGGAACCCACAAGCAAAGGTACCTATTGGTCATGGTGGATAAATTCACCAAATGGATAGAGGCCAAGCCAGTTAAAACGGCAGAGTCCGGACCAGTGATAGACTTTATATCCAGGGTAGTACACCGTTATGGTGTCCCCCACAGCATCATCACCAATAACGGCACGAACTTCACGGCCGATAAGGTTAAATCATGGTGCAAAAATATGGGCATCAAGCTCGACTACGCTTCAGTCTATCATCCTCAAACCAACGGTCAAGTGGAACGAGCAAATGGTCTAATAATGAGCGGCATCAAACCCAGACTAATGCGGTCCCTTACGAAATCTGACACGCACTGGGTAGAGGAGCTCGACTCCGTACTCCGGGGGCTGCGGACAACGCCTAACCGTACTACCGGATTCACACCATTTTTTATGGTATACGGCGCAGAAGCAGTTTTGCCCTGCGACATAATTCATGACTCACCTTGAGTGCGCATGTACGAAGAAAGAGAAGCCGAGTTGGATCGGCAGGACAACTTGGACGCATTGGAGGAAGAACGCGACGTCGCCAAGGCTCGTTCCGCATTCTATCAGCAGCAGGCTCGAAGATACCAAAGCAGAGAAGTACGGGCCAAGACTTACAACGTTGGCGAACTGGTTCTACGCCTGCCGGACAAGAAAAAGGACAAGCTCAAGCCCAAATGGGAAGGCCCCTTCATCATCGATCAAGTCTTGACCGGCGGAGCGTACCGTCTACGAAATGCGTCGGATAACCGACTCCAGCCGAACCCATGGAACGCAGCCCGCCTCCGAAGATTCTATGCCTAGCGCCGGACCAAGAGTTCGTCCCTTTCCCCCCATCCAAATTGTTTTATTTCAGATGCCTTTTGTTCATCTTTTTCTTCTCAACCCTATTCATCAAAGCCTTAAAAGGCCTACTTGCACGTCGTTCGCACGCAATTGATGTGCTATCCGCACTCAATATACCTGGGGGCTTCTTTACCAGAAGCTTAATTATAAGGGCTTCATGCCCAGCACATGTGTCAAGCCTCCACATGTACCTTTTATTCACCATTATATGCATCGATATGACTTAAGTTTTGGCCAAGCTGGGTTGCCTGGCTCCTGTGCTTACCCCTACGTTCCCGATTGTTCGGCTAGGAGGTAAAGAGAGCACCTCTGCGATTGTTACTGTCGGGTCAGCCGGATGTGTACCTCAGACTGGGTGAAGCCGAAAGCTAGCGTTCTTAAGGGAATACTCGGTCGGTGACTTAAAAGATGATTTTTTATCCACTTATTTATCTGCGCCCAGATGTTTTTCTGCCTTTTTCGCAGTCCGGACATGCACTTTAGGGCATGCCACCCCCAGAGGAAAGGAACCCTTAACGGAACTATTCTCCCTGGAAGATGTTTCTTACTACCCATGTAATATAACATAACTAGTTGGGCACTTGTCTGATAAAGCACTAATGACCCCTACGCCTGGTCTCCATGCATACCCCGGTTGTTTCATAACCGAGAAGGTATTCGGACACACTCCGGACTCTAGGGTCCCGAGGTCGAAGCGAAAAGGTCAGCAAAGACAAACGATCTACAATCCGGCTAGAGGCATTTTATATGTCATTTTATAATACATTGTCAAATCGACTGATTGTATTCTTCCTCAATCCCGTCTAACAGGTTGTCTAATTTACAGTCCTGTTGGGAAAATTTAGCGGCCAACTCTACTTGGCCGTATACTAAACTCACAGGGATCTCCTTCCCATCAGGCCCCACAGGTCCGACTTCGGCCATGTGGTTGGGATCCGCCTTCTTGTACCGCGTCTTTACCATGGCCCAGGCCTCCCTGGCACCTTGGCGGCAGGCCGAAATCTTCCATAAATGGAAGCGCTGCCGCACTCCCTGAAGCTTCTCCGCAAGCTCCCCAAGACCCTCGGGTAAGGAGAAGGCTGGCCATAAAGCCTGGATGACGCCGCTCATTGCCTGCCGAACTCGTTCAAACAGTTGCAACAATTCGGGAAGTTGATCACCCATTGATACGGGCATCTCCTCCGTAGGGCGACCTGTGAGCATACCTGCAGACATATTCTGTCAAATTGACTTCCTCGCCGAACTCTTCTTTTCAAAGGAGTTCGCTCAAGCACTTACTATAGATGCCACGACGAAGCTGCTGATTCTCCTTAACGGAGCCCGATAGCTCGGCTCGAACGCCTTTCAGCTCTTCTCCAAGCTGGGCATGGGCATCCTGGAGCTTGTTCCTTTCATGCTGCACCTTATGCAGCACCCTCTCGCTGGCCTTTAGTTGGCGCAGAAGTTCTTGCCTGTCCGGATCTTGTCCGCGGCACCTGCAACGTCATTTTTTAGACTTGCGCAAAGGCCAAACGCTACTTATCTTTCTAAAATAATGCGTTACCAGGAGAGGTCCCTGCGTTTCCTCCTGCGCCAGAGAGTGCGGCCTCAAGTTGGGCCTTGCACTCTTGCAGCTCCTGAGACAGTTGGGTATTCTTCTCGGTAAGATCCTACGTTTCATATGATCCTTAAATCAGTTAATATAACTACTTTAAGTCTCGGGGGCTACTGGCATATATAACTATTAAATTCTCTTACCCGTATGTCTTTTACATACTGCTCCGTGGCTCTGGTAAAACCATCTTGAGCAGCACGAAGGTGCGCGTCCCCCGTGTTAAAGGCATTCAACGCCTCAGGGGAGAAGCACGCGTCACGAAATACTGTCCGGCGGCGCCTGTGATTCAGGGCACTCTCCACCTCAGACTCGGTGGCGGACAGTCTGTCGGCATCCTCCGTCGGAGGAACGTCCGGCTCGCGCCTTGCGCTCGCCTCCCCCTCCAGACCAGGTGCTGGAGCCTGGCTGGTAGAGGTTGGATTGGCAACCTCCACGCCCGCAGTCCGGCGGACGCTTTTTTCCCTACAAAAGTCATGAGCACTCAACGCTTCCTAGGAACGTTGCTCTAAATAATGAATTGTGAGCTACACCTTTGCAGTGACGTTTCAGTCCGCACTGCGCTCCTCTTCCGCCTACTGGTCCGGACTGGCCTTTGTTGGCCAGCCACCGCGGGCTCGGCTTCTCGCCCTAGGGGCGCCTCCTGCACAGCGCCATCGTATACGGTGTTCAGAAATAAGCAAGGAAGGAATGACAGTGTTAGGACTTCGGTCACAATCACTTGGGAAGCCGGATATAGTCCAGGATAGTCGGCCGTGATGGTGACTAAAGCATTGTCCATGCTGAGCTGGTGGAACACCCCGTCGATTAGCTCCACCATTATGTCCGGATCCTCTTCGGAGGCCGGATCCCGGGATCTCTCTGGATCCTCGGGTTGCGGAGCTGGACGTAGCATGTCCTCCACGATCCGGCGCAGCTCCTGCGTCGAAAGAAGAACACAATATAAGAAACTTAAGTTTCAAAAAGCATGGGTCGGGCACGCAGAGTGTTCGCTTACCCAGGGCCGAGGATTATTCATGGAGAACCCATTTAACGGGTTCATCCGAAGGAAATCCTCCTTCTCCCCCTTATATAGGCCGGACAGGATCGTCACCAGATCTTCGACCGAATCCGGCCCTTTGCGGCCATGACGGGTGGCATTGTCCTCCCCGTTGAAATCCCACATGGGGTGGCCCCTGTATTGTAGTGGCTGCACCCCCCGCATAATGCATGTCGCCATGAATCCAATCATGGTCAACCCGGCATGGGCCAGTAACCTTATTCGGCCCATCAAATGATGGACGCTCTTGTATTCCTCCAATTGTGGGCTCCGCGGACGCCAACTAAGGCGTTTCTTCAGAGGAGCATTGCTGAACTCCGGGAGGCCGATCCGAACAGGGTCCGGTAGCGGAGCGTCTTCTATATAAAACCATTCCGAAGGCCAGTCTTCGGACGCCTTCTTAGGGGTTCCGGATGGATATCCGGTCCCGGCAATGCGCCATATTTCGGCGGCGCCCACTTGATATATGGACCCCTCGTGAGAGCGGGGTACAAGGAAGAACAACCTCTTCCACAGCGCGAAATGGGGCTCGACGCCCAGGAATAGCTCGCAAAGAGCTACGTAACCCGCAATATGCAGGATTGAGGCGGGCGTGAGGTGATGAAGCTGGAGTCCGTAGAACTCCAGGAGCCCGTGGAGGAATGGATGTACAGGAAATCCGAGCCCCCTTATCAGATAGGGGACGAAGCATACCCACTCCCCTTTGTTGGGATTTGGGGTAACCTCCGCTTGCTTCCCACCTTTGTAGGTGGCCAGCCCGGCTCGAACCGGAACCATGAAGGCCGGAGGGAGATATCCCCCCGCTTGGAGCTTCACCAGCTCGTTGTGCGGAACAGAGCATCTCCTCCAATCTCCTGGCAAAGGGCTGGGAGCGCGAGAAGAGGAGCCGCGTTGACGGTCCATGATGGAATGGATTCTTGGTCGAAAGCGCTCCGATGAGTATTTGCGGGAGGAAGATGGTGATTTGGATCTGGATTCTTGCCTCCCTTATAGGCAGATTATTCACACAACTAGGGGGTAAAACATAAAAGACACCCTAGCTTTTCACATTCGCGCGACGCGTGGAAGAAGGCCATTATTGGGCGTGGAAGCCAAGACGCGCAGCATTGATGAGGAAGTCGGACACTGTTCGGCAGGTACGAAGAACTTGAAGGAGAACCCGCCTTGCAACACCGAAGACTACACACATGCTGGACTTATCGTCATTGAAGACTGGTTCGGGGGCTACTGAGGGAGTCCCGGATTAGGGGGTGTCTGGATTGCCGGACTACCATCATCGGCCGAACTATCATCGGCCAGACTATCATCATCGACCGGACTCCAAGACTATGAAGATAGAAGATTGAAGACTTCGTCCCGTGTCCGGATGGGACTTTCCTTGGCGTGGAAGGCAAGCTTGGCGATACGGATACGTAGATCTCCTACCATTGTAACCGACTCTATGTAACCCTAGCCCTCTCCGGTGTCTATATAAACCGGATGGCTCTAGTCCATAGGACACAACAACAACAACCATTACAATCATACCATAGGCTAGCTTCTAGGGTTTAGCCTCCTTGATCTCGTGGTAGATCCACTCTTGTAAACATCCATAATATCAATATCAATCAAGCAGGACGTAGGGTTTTACCTCCATCAAGAGGGTCCGAACCTGGGTAAAACATCGTGTCCCTTGTCTCCTGTTACCATCCGCCTAGACGCACAGTTCGGGACCCCCTACCCGAGATCCGCCGGTTTTGACACCGACAAGGATGATGATCGTGGTTATCCCAATGTCAATGCCACCTTGGTGAATTTTGCCGATGTCGAGAGCAAAAGTCGACTGAAGGTCATTAACAAAGAGGTAAACATGGTTGCTCCGCAACACCAAGGTGTCTGAAGTGGTCAAAAACCCCCCATTACATTCGACCAGTCCAACCACCTGGCACGCGTAGCTACCCCTGGGTGGCAAGTGCTGGTGGTCGACCCAGTCGTTGGAGGCACCGGACTGACTAAGGTCCTGATGGATGGTGGCAGTGGCCTGAATATTCTATATGCTGAGGCCCTCAAAGGAATGGGCATTCCGATGTCCAAACTCAGCGAGAGCAACATGCGGTTCCATGGAATCATCCCAGGAAAGAAAGCCGAATCACTCGGCCAGATTACTCTCGACGTGGTTTTCGGCGATGAGAAGAATTTCCGCAAGGAGAAGTTGACGTTTGAGGTTGTGGATTTCCAGAGTGCATATCATGCCATTCTGGGCAGACCTGCTTATGCTAGCTTTATGGCTCGACCGTGATATGTATATATCAAGATGAAGATTCCTGGCCCCAGAGGCATAATAACGGTTTTTGGTAACCATCAAAAAGCAAAAGATTGTCTTCAAGATGGGGAAAAGATAGCAGGCGAGCAGATGGCAGCAGTAGAGTTTCAAGAGTACCAGAAGACTGCAGATCCGAGTGATTTGCTGCATGCTAAGAGGCCTGCCTCGGAGTCTGCATTTCAGTCGGCCGACTAGACTAAGTCAGTTCACATTCACCCGACCGACCTCAATGCCGCTCCGCCCATATCTCGACGACACTCGACAGCAAATAGGAAGAAGCGCTCATCCAGTTCCTCCGTGAGAACTGGGACATATTTGCATGGAAGCCATCTGACATGCCAGGTGTACCCAGGGAGCTGGCTGAGCACCGTTTGCGAGTCAATCCAAAAGTAAAACCCGTCAAAGAGCACCTCCTTCGGTCCGCCACGGAGAAGAGAAAAGCCATTGGCAAAGAGGTGGCTCGGCTCCTGGCTGCTGAGTTCATCCGGGAGTTATACCACTCTGAGTGGCTCGCCAATGTTGTTATGGTTCCCAAGAAAGACAATTCACTCCGAATGTGTATTGACTTCAAGCACATCAATCGGGCCTGCCCGAAAGATCATTTCCCTCTGCCCTGCATCGACCAGATAGTCGACTCAACTGCGGGATGTGAGCGACTGTCCTTCCTGGACACTTATTCCGGGTACCATCAGATCCGACTGTATGGACCCGATGAGATAAGTACGGCTTTCATCACCCCGTTTGGGTGTTTTTGCTATGTTACTATGCCCTTTGGCCTCAAGAATGCTGGTGCCACATTCATGCGCATGATTCAGAAGTGCCTGCTCACTCAAATCAGTCGGAATGTGGAAGCATACATGGATGACATAGTGGTTAAGTCATGCAAAGGATTTGACCTACTGACTGACCTTGCTGAAACCTTTGCCAACTTGAGAAGGTATGATATCAAGCTTAATCCATCAAAGTGCACGTTTGGAGTCCCAGGCGGAAAGTTACTCGGTTTTCTCATTTTTTTCGAATGAGGGATCGACGTAAACCCATAGACGATTAGCACAATCCTCCGAATGAAACGCCCAGTGCATGTGCATGATGTTCAGAACCTTACTGGTTGTTTGGCTGCTTTGAGCCGATTCATCTCATGCCTCGATGAAAAGGCACTACCTCTTTACCGACTGATGAAGAAATCTGACAAGTTCAAGTGGAATGACGAAGCTGAAGCAGCGTTTGAGGAGCTCAAAGCCCTGCTTTCCACCCAGCCGGTGCTTGCTGCTCTGGTTAGCAAGGAGCCTCTGCTGCTTTACATCATAGCCACGGGACAAGTTGTTAGCACAGTGCTCACGGTCGAGCGGGAAGAAGAAGGCAAGGCCTTCAAAGTTCAATGCCCCGTGTATTACATTTCAGAAGTCTTAACTCCACCCAAGCAGAGATATCCTCACTATCAGAAGCTTGTTTATGGGATTTACCTGACCACGAAGAAGGATGCACATTATTTCTCTGATCACTCAATTTTAGTCGTCAGCGACGCTCCATTGTCAGAGATTTTGAATAACAGAGATGCAACTGGTCGAGTGACAAAGTGAGTGATTGAACTTCTTCCTTTGGATATCAAATTTGAGGCAAAGAAGGCCATTTAGTCTCAAGCAATTGCAGATTTCCTCGCAGAGTGGACGGAACAACAACAGCTGATTCAAATTCAGTCGGAACATTGGACCATGTTTTTTGATGGATCCAAGATGTTAAATGGCTCTGGTGCAGGAGTGGTCTTAGTGTCCCCATGAGGAGACAAGCTCGGCTATGTCCTCCAAATTCACTTTGATGCTTCGAACAATGAAGTTGAGTATGAGGCACTATTGTATGGGTTGTGTATGGCCATTTCACTCGGTGTCCGGCGCTTGATGGTTTATGGCGACTCAGACTTAGTGGTTAACCAAGTAATGAAGGAATGGGATGTCAGGAGTCCCGCAATGACAGCTTATTGCAATGCAGTGAGAAAGCTAGAGAAGAAGTTTGAGGGGTTAGAGCTCCACCACATCCCACGAATCAAGAATCAAGATGTTGATGATCTGGCGAAGATAGGTTCCACTCGGAAGCCTATTCCCAGCAATGTGTTCTTGGAGCATCTCCACACCACGTCAATACAAGAAGATCCCTTCAACGAAGAGCCCCCGCAACCAATAAGTTCAACCAACCCGACTGAGATCGAGGTCCCAGCCGTGGTCGACCTAATCATGGAAGTCTTGGTGGTCACGTCCGATTGGACAGTACCGTACATCGCGTACATTCTCAGAAAGGAGCTCCCAGAGGATGAAGATGAGGCTCGCCAGATAGTCCGTTAATCGACAGCTTTCACCATGATGAAAGGACAGCTATACAGAGAAAGTGTCATAGGAGTGGCCCAATGCTGCATCACCCCGAAAGAAGGTCGAATGATCCTAAACGACATCCACTCGGGGACCTGTGGTCACCGTGCATCCTCTCGGACCATCATGGCCAAAGCATACCGAGCGGGATTCTATTGGCCTCGAGCAAATGAGATGGCGAAAGATATAGTCGACAAGTGCGCAGGTTGCCAGTTCTACTCCCACATGTCTCACAAGCCTGCATCTACCCTGAAGACTATTCCACTTGTCTAGCCGTTTGTAGTCTGGGGATTGGATATGGTTGTGCCCTTCAAGACCGGCGCGATTGGTTTCACCCATTTACTTGTAGCAGTCGACAAGTTCACCAAGTGGATCGAAGCCAAGCCCATCAAAAACCTTGGAGCAGGCACTGCCGTCAGTTTCATCAGAGAGTTAATATTCAGATATGGAGTTCCTCACAGCATCATCATAGATAACGGCTCCAACTTTGATTCTAATGGGTTCAAGGCGTTCTACGCTTCCCAAGGCACTTGGGTCAACTATGTGTCCGTCGCACACCTGCAGTCGAATGGACAGACAGAAAGGGCAAATGGTTTGGTCCTTCAAGGGTTAAAGCCTCGACTGATGCGCGATCTAAAGCATGTTGCTAGAGCTTGGGTGACTGAATTGCCATCAGCCCTATGGGGGCTGAGAACAACACCCAACCGGTCGACTGATCGAACCCCTTTCTTCCTGGTGTACGGCGCTGAGGTTGTGCTTCCGAGTGACTTACTGCACAATGCACCCCGAGTTGAACTATTCTTAGAAGATGAAGCAGAGCAAGCACGTGAAGACGTTGTTGACCTCCTGGAGGAAGAGCGCGAGATGGCTTTGGTTCGGTCGACCATCTATCAGCAAGATCTGTGTCGATTCCATGCTTGCAATGTCAGAGGTCGAACATTTCAGGAAGGAGACCTTGTGCTCCGAGTGGTTCAGAAATGACCTCACAAGCTCGCTCCGGCCTGGGAAGGTCCCTTAATCATCACCAAGGTGCTTCACAATGGAGCGTACCACATTTACAACCTAGCCAAGAAAATGGACGAGCCACGCGCATGGAACGCAGAGCTGCTTCGTCCTTTCTATACCTAAAATCACTCCACCCGACGAGTTGTAATAAAAGCACTTCAGTTTGTTTTCCAAAGACAAGATTTTTACAGTATCTTAATGATTGGTTTCTCGTAATCACTTGTGTCCAAATCCCCCAGTGGGTGGCTTAGCTGCAAACTTGATTCGCCTAAGTTAAAACATTCCGAGTGGAGAGCAATCCTCCCACTCGGGGGCTTAGCTGCGATCCCGTAATCGCCTAAGTTAAAAAACATTCCGAGTGGAGAGCAATCCTCCCACTCGGGGGCTTGGCTGCGACCCTGTAATCGCCTAAGTTAAAAAAACATTCCGAGTGGAGAGCAATCCTCCCACTCAGGGGCTTAGCTGCGACCCCGTAATCGCCTAAGTTTAAAAAAAGACATTCCGAGTGGAGAGCAATCCTCCCACTCTGGGGCTTAGCTGCGACCCCGTAATCGCCTAAGTTAAAAACATTCCGAGTGGAGAGCAATCCTCCCACTCGGGGGCTGATACGTCTCCAACGTATCTACTTCTCCAAACACTTTTTCCCTTGTTTTGGACTCTAACTTGCATGATTTTAATGAAACTAACCCGGACTGACGTTGTTTTCAGCAGAACTGCCATGATGTTGTTTTATGTGTAGAAAAGAAAAGTTCTCGGAATGTCCTGAAAATCCACAGAGGCACTTTTTGGAATTAATAAGAATTTCTGGGCAAAAGAAATACACCATATAGCCCCCCCTAAGGGCGCGCCCCCTATCTTGTGGGCCCCCTGGACCTCCACCGACCTCAACTCCAACTCCATATATTCACGTTCAGGGGGAAAAAATCAGAGAGAAAGTTTCATCGCGTTTTATGACACGGAGCCACCGCCAAGCCCTAATCTCTCTTGGGAGGGCTGATCTGGAGTCCGTTCGGGGCTCCGGAGAGGGGGATTCGTCGCTGTCGTCATCATCAATCATCCTCCATCACCAATTTCATGATGCTCACCGCCGTGCGTTCGTAATTCCATCGTAGTCTTTCTGGACGGTGATGGGTTGGATGAGATTTACCATGTAACCAAGTTAGTTTTGTTAGGGTTTCGTCCCTAGTATCCACTATGTTCTAAGATTGATGTTGCTATGACTTTGCTATGCTTAATGCTTGTCACTAGTGCCCGAGTGCCATGATTTCAGATCTGAACCTATTATGTTTTCATGAATATATGTGTGTTCTTGATCCTATCTTGCAAGTCAATAGTCACCTATTATGTGTTATGATCCGACAACCCCGAAGTGACAATAATCGAGATACTTCTCAGTGATGACCGTAGTTTGAGGAGTTCATGTATTCACTATGTGCTAATGCTTTGTTCCGGTTCTCTATTAAAAGGAGGCCTTAATATCCCTTAGTTTCCGCTAGGACCCCGCTGCCACGGGAGGGTAGGACAAACGATGTCATGCAAGTTCTTTTCCATAAGCATGTATGACTATTTACGGAATACATGCCTACATTACATTGATGAGCTGGAGCTAGTTCTGTGTCACCCTATGTTATAACTATTACATGAGGAATCGCATCTGGCATAATTATCCATCACTGATCCATTGCCTACGAGCTCTTCACATATTGTTCTTCGCTTATTTACTTTTCCGTTGCTACTGTTACAACTACTACAAAACCCCAAAAACTGTTATCTTTACTTCTGCCACCGTTACCTTTATTATCATACTACTTTGCTACTAAATACTTTGCTGCAGATACTAAGTTATCCAGGTGTGGTTGAATTGACAACTCAACTGCTAATACTCAAGAATATTCTTTGGCTCCCCTTGTGTTGAATCAATAAATTTGGGTTGAATACTTTACCCTCGAAAGCTGTTGCGATCCCCTACACTTGTGGGTTATCAAGACTAATTTCTGGCGCCGTTGCCAGGGAGCATAGCTCTATTCTCTGAGTCCCTTGGGATTTATATCTGTTGATCACTATGAAGAACTTGAAAGACGACAGAACTATGATTTTGCCCTCAACTACGAGAGGAGGTAAGGAACTGCCATCTAGCTCTGCACTAGATTCTCCTTCTGTTATTAGTAAGCTTGAGACACCTAAACCTGCTACTGCTATGAATTCTGATATGTCGCATGTTATTAATGATGCTACTTCTGCTATGCATGATGAAACCACTTCTGTGTGAGATACTACTTTGCCATTAGGTGAATTTCTTGATGAACAACTTGCTAGAGTTAGGGGGAATGAAAATATTGAAGATGCTATTATTGATGATAGTGATGATGAAAGTTCTCCCAATGATTATGTATTGCATGTTGTTCCTGAGGGCTATGTTATGAATGAAGAAGCTGCTAGAGCTATCTTTTATTGCAATGATAGATATGATCTTAAGAAGTTATTAGCTAAATGGAAGCAGCAGTCTCTTAATGCTAGAATGAAACCTGACCCTGCTTTTGCTACCTCACCTATCTGTGTTACTGATAAGGATTATGAATTCTCTATTGATCCCGAGATTATTACTTTAGTTGAATCTGATCCTTTTTATGGGCTTGAATCTGAAACTATTGTGGCACATCTTACCAAGTTAAATGATATAGCTACCCTGTTTACTCATGATGAGAAGTCTCGCTATTATTATATTCTTAAGATATTTCCGTTCTCATTAAAGGGTGATGCTAAGACTTGGTATAACTCTCTTGCTCCTGGTTGTGTGCGTAGTCCCCAGGATATGATTTATTACTTCTCTGCTAAATATTTCCCTGCTCATAAGAAACAAGCTGCCTTGCAGGAAATATATAACTTTGTGCAAATCAAAGAAGAGAGTCTCCCACAAGCTTGGGGGAGGCTTCTCCAGTTACTTAAAGCTTTGCCTGATCATCCTCTTAAGAAAAATGAAATACTCGATATCTTTTATAATGGACTAACCGATGCTTCCAAGGACTACTTGGATAGTTGTGTTGGTTGTGTTTTCAGGGAAAGAACATTCGATGAAGCTGAAATATTATTGAATAATATGTTGACTAATGAAAATAATTGGACTCTTCCTGAGCCAATTCCCGAGGCAATTCCTGAACCAATTGAGCCTACTCCTGAACCTATTCCTAAACCCACTCCAAAGAAGAGAGGTGTTTTATTTCTCAGTCCTGAAGATATGCAAGAGGCAAAGAAATCAATGAAAGGAAAAGGTATTAAAGCTGAAGATGTTAAGAATTTAGCACATATTGAAGAAATACATGGTCTTAAATATACTGCCTGTTGAAGAACCACATTGTCTTGAACCCGACACAGGTAGTAAAGGCAAATTCTCTCTATAGATATGATAAAGTTGAAATCCCCTCTACTAAATTTCATAGTCCTTGATTAGATGAATTTGATGACTTTATGGCTAGACAAGAAAGTTTTAATGCTTATGTTGGTAGAGAGTTAAAGAATAATGCTTTCGAGATAGGACGCGTGAGCGATAACATTGCTAGAGTTAAAGGTGAACTCAAACTAGTTAGCAAATATGCGTCTATGGTTGCTACTCAAGCTGAACAAGTACTTAAAGCTCAAAATGATTTGCTTGATGAATTAAATAATAATAATGACTTTGTTGTTAGAGTGGCTACTAGAACTGGTAGAATGACTCGGGAACCTTTGTATCCTGAAGACCACCCTAAGAGAATCGAGCAAGATTCTCAGAGAAATAATTTAGAGGCTCCTAGTTCTTCTAAAAAGAAGAAGAAAACGATAGAACTTTGCATGCTTCTAGTGAACCTACTGTAGACACACCTGAGAATCCCAATGATATTTCTATTTCTGATGCTGAAACACAATCAGGTGATGAACATGAACCTAGTGATAATGTTAATGATAATGTTCATGTTGATGCTCAACCTAGCAAAAACAATGAAGTAGAAATTGAACCTGTTGTTGATTTTGATAACCCACAATCAAAGAATCAATGTTATGATAAGAGAGATTTTGTTGCTAGGAAGCACGGTAGAGAAAGAGAACCATGGGTTCAGAAACCCATGCCCTTTCCTCCTAAACCATCCAAGACAAAGGATGATGAGGATTTTGAGCGCTTTGCTGAAATGATTAGACCTATTTTCTTACGTTTGCGCTTAACTGATATGCTCAAAGTAAATCCTTATGCTAAGTATATGCAGGATATCATTACAAATAAAAGAAAGATACCGGAAGCTGAAATTTCCACCATGCTTGCTAATTACACTTTTAAGGGTGGTATACCAAAGAAACTTGGAGATCCGGGTGTACCAACTATACCATGCTCCATTAAAAGATATTATGTTAGAACTGCTTTATGTGATCTTGGAGCCGGTGTTAGTGTTATGCATCTCTCTTTATATCATAGACTTGAATTGAACAAAGTTGACACCTACTGAAATATCTTTGCAAATGGATGACAAATCAACTGCTATACCTGTCGGTATTTGTGAGGATGTGCCTGTTGTGGTTGCAAATGTCACTATCTTAACGGACTTTGTTATTCTTGATATTCCCGAGGATGATAGTATGTCTATTATCCTTGGTAGACCTTTTCCTAATACTACAGGGGCTGTTATTGATTGCAACAAAGGCAATGTCACTTTTCATGTTAATGGTGATGAGCATACGGTACACTTTCCGAGGAAACAATCTCAAGTTCATAACGTCAATTCTATTGGAAAAGTTCCAACTATTATTATTGGAGGTTTTGAATTTCCTCTCCCTACTGTCAAGAAAAAGTATGATATTCTTATTGTTGGGGATTTTCATATACCCGTTGAGGTAACTTAGTGTTATTCGGAATTTCTCCGGTACCGTGTTATTCGGAATGAGTTTGTTAACAAGACTTGATCAACCTTGTTAGTGGATTCATTTTGATGATCATGAGATGGATGAAACTAGAGGGCACAACCTTCTATACCCTCTTTTTACTTTTTGTTATATAGAATAAATAAAGCAAAAATAGTATTATCCGTCTGTTTTCTGAATTATCCGTGCATTAAAAAATATCCTGAAAATAAAAGTGCTCCAAATTCCCTGCAAATTTAGTATGATTTTTATGGAATATTTGAGGATTTTAGGCACTGATATCACTACATGAGGGGCAAGCACCAGGCCACGAGAGTGGAGGGCACGCCTCCCCCCTATAGGGCGCGCCCCCTGTCTCGTGGGCCCCTGGTGGCCCCCCTCCACTTATGCCAGCACCCACACACTTCATCTTCTACCCAAAAATATCCCCATCCAGCTCAAGCACGAGTTCTAGCTCGGTTTGTTGCGATTTCCGATCTCCTTGCTCAAAGCTCCATTCACAAAACTGCTTTGGGAGATTGTTGCTTGGTATGTGACTCCTCCATTGGTCCAATTAGTTTTTGTTCTAGTGCTTTATTCATTGCAAATTTTTGCTGCATAGGTGACCATTTTCTTGAGCTTGCATGTTCAATTTATGAGGTCCCAAGAAATTCTAATGCATGATATAGGCTCTAGGCACTTGTAGGAGTAGTTGCTATCCGTTTTGTTTAGTTTTATTCACTTTTATTTTGAAGTTACCAAAATTTCAGAAATTTTCAAAAAATGTTAAGGAGGTTTTTGAAGGGCTCTTCTAGCCAAAGCTCTCAGGAAAAACAAGCCAAAGAGAAGGAAAAAGCCAAGTATAATCTTCCTCGCTTAGCGGAAGTACGATCGTGTGAATGGCCATGTGAGGATTTCTTGAAAGAAGCTGGAATTCATGAAGATTTTTATTCTTTGATCGAGACTGCAGGCCTCACCAATTTCATCAACGACCGGATCGATCAATATCTCTTACTCAGAAATACTTTCGTGCAAAACTTTTATTATTATCCTAAGAAGTCACCGCATGCAGTATCATTTCATCTATATGATGAATTCAAAGAAATGTCTTTACGTAATTTTCGCACGGTGTGTAGGATACCTTATGAGGGAGAATTAGAGGAACCCCATCATGAAGATGTGGGTGGCTTTGTTAATACTATCGCTGTAGAGGAGCCAAAGAAGGGTTCCGAGGCAAAAGTCTCTAGCATACACTTTCCTGTTTTATGCTATTTTGCTATATTTGCTAGTAGATGCTTGATTGGTCGTGGAAATAGTGGAAACTTGAGTGTTCCTGATATTATCATTCTTCAACATGCCTTGCTTGGAGACAATACTTTTAGTGTGGGTGCCGTCTTTGCTAAACGGCTAGCCCTGAATCGTACAAAAGGCCCCATATTTAGAGGTATCTATGTTGCACGCCTTGCTAGACATTTTCAGATACCCATTAGGCACCATGAGAAGGAGGATATAAAATTGCCTCCTCACATTTTAGATTACAAGAGCATGGTAGCACACAAGTTTATTGTTGACAACGAAGATAGGATGCTCTTGTATAAACTTAGATTTAATAAGAAGCACTTTGAGATTATTATTTTGCCTGCGCCTTTGCTGTTTGATTTGCTTGCAGAAAATTTTCTTGTCACACTGGAAGCGGTGAACAATCATCGAGCTCAAGCTTTTACTCCAGAACCTGAACCTGAGCCGGAACCTGAACTGGACCCTTACCGTGCATCATGTGTCCAGTGGGATCCGGAGATGGCCAGCCAGTGGTATCCTGATTACACCTCCCATTACACCGGGGAGAGTAGCGGCGGTCGTTGGTACTAGGCCAACTTAGGCCAAAAGCCTAAGCTTGGGGGAGTACGTATTTCTCATGTTCACACACTAGTTGTCAGTGCTCATACTCTTTCATTGTATTATCCATGCTAGTTTAAATTTCTTTTTCTAATTTTATTCTTGTGTGTTTGATAAACCTTAAGAAAAACCAAAAAAATAGTTAGTTTAATTTCCATGCTTGTGGTAGAAATTAAAATGAAAACCCAAAAAGATTTCTTGTTCTTCTTCTTACTTGTTGGGAGCTTTCCCGTGTAAATAGTTTTATTTTCCTTTTTTGGGGGGGTCGAGAAGACCATATTGAAAATGCTTAGTGGCTCTTATTTGCATGATTGTTTATTTAACTTAGAGCCCATATTACCTTGTCTTCTCTTTTGAGTTGAATGCTTGCAGATTCCAGCTTAGTCCAATGCACGTGCACTCTTATTATTATACACATCATTCGGTCGTGCAAGTGAAAGGCAATAATGACGATAGATGATGGACTTATTGGGATGAGAAAAGCTGGTATGAAATCGACCTCTCTTGTTTTTGTAAATATGATGAGTTCATCGTTTCTGAGTCAGCTTATTATGAGGTAAACATATTTGCCATGACATTTAGAGATCATAGTTGCTTGTGCCATGCTTGATTAGCTATGAGTTATAATGGTTTACCTTGCGTGCCAACATGCTATTAGAATGATTATGATGTGGTATGATGGGATGGTATCCTCCTTTGAATGAATTGAGTGACTCGACTTGGCACATGTTCACGCATGTAGTTGAATCAAATCAACATAGCCTTCATGATATTTATGTTCATGGTCGATTATATCCTACTCATGCTTGTACTCGGTGTAAATTAATTTTAATGCATGTTTACGACTGTTGTCGCTCTCTCAGTTGGTCGCTTCCCAGTCTTTTGCTATCCTTCACCTGTACTAAGCGGGAATACTGCTTGTGCATCCAAACTCCTTAAACCCCAAAGTTGTTCCATATGAGTCCACTATACCTTCCTATATGCGGTATTTACCTGCCGTTCCAAGTAAATTTGTATGTGCCAAACTCTAAACCTTCAAATGAAATTCTGGTTTGTATGCTCGAGCAGCTCATGTTACAACTAGGGCTGCCTATATCTTCCATGCTAGGTGGGTTATTCTCAAGAGGAGTGGACTCCACTCCTCATTCACGAGAAAGGGCCGGTAACCGGGATGCCCAGTCCCATGATCCAAAAAGATCAAAGCAAATCAAAATAATTAAACAAAACTCCCCCAAGGATGTTGTTAGTTGGAGGCACTCGTTGTTTCGAGCAAGCCATGGATTGATGCTTGTTGGTGGTTGGGGGAGTATAAACCTTTACCATTCTGTTTGGGAACTGCCTATAATGCATGTAGTATGGAAGATACAACCATCTCATAGTTGTTGCGTTGACAGTGAAAGTATGCCGCTCAAAATGTTATTCAATCTCTATTTTAAAATCGAGCTCTGGCACCTCTACAAATCCTTGCTTCCCTCTACGAAGGGCCTATCTATTTACTTTTATGTTGAGTCATCACCCTTCTTATTAAAAATCACCCGCTGGAGAGCACACTGCTATTTGCATTCATAATTATTGGTTTATATTGGGTATGACATGACTGGATCTCTTTTACCATGAATTACAATGTTTAGTCAGTCCTTGATCTTTAAAGGTGCTCTGCATTTATATTTTGCAGTCTCAGAAAGGGCTAGCGAGATACCATCTTGTTATACCATGTTATGATTATTTTGAGAAAGTGTTGTCATCCGAGTTTTATTATTATGGCTCGCTAGCTGATTATGCTATTGATATCAGTAATTGTGAGACCTAATTGTTATTGTGAGTATGGTTAGTTCATAATATTTGCTGAAACTTGAATGCTGGCTTTTCATGTTTACAACAACAAGAGAAAATAGAGTTTGTAAAAGTTTTTCTTTATCACTTTCAGTTTATCAACAGAATTGCTTGAGGACAAGCAAAGGTTTAAGCTTGGGGGAGTTGATACGTCTCCAACGTATCTACTTTTACAAACACTTTTGCCCTTGTTTTGGACTCTAACTTGCATGATTTGAATGAAACTAACCCGGACTGACGCTGTTTTCAGCACAACTGCCATTATGTTGTTTTATGTGTAGAAAAGAAAAGTTCTCGGAATGTCCTGAAAATCCACGGAGGCACTTTTTGAAATTAATAAGAATTTCTGGGTGAAAGAAATACACCAGGGGGCCCACGACCTGTCCACGAGACGGGCCCCCCCCCCTATAGGACGCGCCCCCCTATCTTGTGTGCCCGTTGGACCTCCACCGACCTCAACTCCAACTCCATATATTCAAGTTCGGGGAGAAAAAAATCACAGAGAAAGTTTCATCACGTTTTACGACACGGAGCCGCCGCCAAGCCCTAATCTCTCTCGGGAGGGCTGATCTGGAGTCCGTTCTGGGCTCCGGAGAGGGGGATTCATCGCCGTCATCATCATCAACCATCCTCCATCACCAATTTCATGATGCTCACTGCCGTGCATGAGTAATTCCATCGAAGGCTTTCTAGACGGTGATGGGTTGGATGAGATTTACCATGTAATCAAGTTAGTTTTGTTAGGGTTTGATCCCTAGTATTCACTATGTTCTGAGATTGATGTTGCTATGACTTTGCTATGCTTAATGCTTGTCACTAGGGCCCGAGTGCCATGATTTCATATCTGAACCTATTATGTTTTCATGAATATATGTGTGTTCTTGATCCTATCTTGCAAGTCTATAGTCACCTATTATGTGTTATGATCCGACAATCCCAAAGTGACAATAATCGGGATACTTCTCGGTGATGACCGTAGTTTGAGGAGTTCATGTATTCACTATGTGCTAATGCTTTGTTCCGGTTCTCTATTAAAAGGAGGCCTTAATATCCCTTAGTTTCCGCTAGGACCCCGCTGCCATGGGAGGGTAGGACAAAAGATGTCATGCAGGTTCTTTTCCATAAGCATGTATGACTATTTACGGAATACATGCCTACATTACATTGATGAACTGGAGCTAGTTCTGTGTCACCCTATGTTATAACTATTACATGAGGAATCGCATCCGGCATAATTATCCATCACTGATCCATTGCCTACAAGCTCTTCACATATTGTTCTTCGCTTATTTACTTTTCCGTTGCTACCGTTACAACTACTACAAAAACCCAAAAACTGTTATCTTTACTTTTGCCACCGTTACCTTTATTATCATACTACTTTGCTACTAAATACTTTGCTGCAGATACTAAGTTATCCAGGTGTGGTTGAATTGACAACTCAACTGCTAATACTCAAGAATATTCTTTGGCTCCCCTTGTGTCGAATCAATAAATTTGGGTTGAATACTTTACCCTCAAAAGTTGTTGCGATCCCCTACACTTGTGGGTTATCAAGACTAATTTCTGGGGCTTAGCTGCGACCCCGTAATCGCCTAAGTTAAAAACATTCCGAGTGGAGAGCAATCCTCCCACTCGGGGGCTTAGCTGCGACCCTGTAATCGCCTAAGTTAAAAACATTTCGAGTGGAGAGCAATCCTCCCACTCGGGGGCTTAGCTGCGACCCCGTAATCGCCTAAGTTAAAAAAACATTCCGAGTGGAGAGCAATCCTCCCACTCAGGGCTTAGCTGCGACCCTGTAATCGCCCAAGT
>NC_057804.1:393345782-393363385 GCF_018294505.1 Triticum aestivum | reverse complement strand
GACCCCGTAATCGCCTAAGTTAAAAACATTCCGAGTGGAGAGCAATCCTCCCACTCGGGGGCTTAGCTGCGACCCTGAAATCGCCTAAGTTAAAAACACTCCGAGTGGAGAGCAATCCTCCCACTCAGAGTTTAGCTGCGACCCTAAAATCGCCTAAGTTAAAAACACTCCGAGTGGAGAGCAATCCTCCCACTCGGGACTTAGTCGCGACCCCAAAATCGCCTAAGTTAAAAACATTCCAAGTGGAGAGCAATCCTCCCACTTGGAGACTTAGCCGCGACCCCGTAATCGCCTAAGTCACAAATATCCTCTGAGCTACATGCTACATCTTGAGCTTGCGTTGGTTTCCGTTGAAAAGGAAAGGGTGATGCAGCAATAGTAGTGTAAGTATTTCCCTCAGTTTTTGAGAAACAAGGTATCAATCCAGTAGGAGGCTCCTCAAAAGTCCCACGCACCTACACAAGCAAACAAGAAATCGCAACCAACGCAATAAAGGGGTTGTCAATCCCTTCACGGCCACTTGCGAAAGTGAGATCTGATAGAGATAATATGATAAGATAAATATATTTTTGGTATTTTATAATATATATTGGAAAAGTAAAGATGCAAATAAAAGTAGATTGAAAGCTTATATGATGAAAGATAGACCCGGGGCCCATAGGTTTCACTAATGGCTTCTCTCAAGATAGCATAAGTATTACGGTGGGTGAACAAATTACTGCCGAGCAATTGATAGAAAAGAGAATAGTTATGATATTATCTAGGCATGATCATGTATATAGGCATCACGTCCGTGACAAGTAGACCGACTCCTGCCTGCATCTACTACTATTACTCCACACATCGACCGCTATCCAGCATATGCATCTAGAGTATTAAGTTCATAAAGAACATAGTGACGCATTAAGAAAGATGACACGATGTAGAGGGATAAACTCATGCAATATGATATAAACCCCATCTTTTTATCCTCGATGGCAACAATACAATACGTGCCTTGCTGCGCCTGCTGTCTCTGGGAAAGGACACCGCAAGATTGAACCCAAAGCTAAGCACTTCTCCCATTGCAAGAGAGACCAATCTAGTAGTCCAAACCAAACTGATAATTCGAAGAGACTTGCAAAGATAACTTAATCACACATAAAAGAATTTAGAGGAGATTCAAATATTTCTCATAGATAAACTTGATCATAAACCCACAATTCATCGGATCTCGACAAATACACCGCAAAAAGAGTTACATCGAATAGATCTCCAAGAAGATCAAGGAGAACATAGTATTGAGATTCAAAGAGAGAGAAGAAGCCATCTAGCTAATAGCTATGGACCCGAAGGTCTGTGGTAAACTACTCACAACTCATCGGAGAGGCTATGGTGTTGATGTAGAAGCCTTCCGTGGTTGATTCCCCCTCCGGCGGAGCGCCGGCAAAGGCTCCAAGATGGGATCTCGCGGATACAGAAGGTTGCGGCGGTGGAATTAGGTTTTGGTTGTCGCCCTTGATGTTCTCGGGGTACGTGAGTATATATAGGAGGAATAAGTAGGTTGGTGGACGTCCGACGGGCCCACGAGATAGGGGGGGGGCGCCCTCCACCCTCGTGGCCTCCTCGATTGCTTCTTGACTTGCACTCCAAGTCCTCTGGATCACGTTTGTTCCAAAAAGAACGCCTCCAAAGGTTTCATTCCGTTTGGACTCCGTTTCTTTTCTTCGAAACACTGAAATAGGCAAAAAAAACAGCAATACGGGCTAGGCCTCCGGTTAGTAGGTTAGTCCAAAAAATGATATAAAAGTGAAAAGTAAAGCCCATAAACATCCAAAACGGGTAATATAATAGCATGGAACAATCAAAAATTATAGATACGTTGGAGACGTATCAAGCATCCCCAAGCTTAATTCCTGCTCGTCCTCGAGTAGGTAAATGATAGAAACAGAATTTTTGATGTGGAATGCTACCTAGCATAATTCTCAATGTAATTTTCTTTATTGTGGCATGATTGTTCAGATCCAAATGATCCAAGATAAAAGCTTATAAAACATAAAAAATAGTAATACTCAAAGCATACTAACAAATAATCATGTCCTATCAAAATAGCATAGCCAAAGAAAGCTTATCCCTACAAAATCATATAGTTAGGCCATGCTTCATTTTCATTACACAAAATACTCCCATCATGCACAACCCCGGTCTCAGCCAAGCAATTGGTTCATACTTAACATGCTTCAGCTTTTTCAACTCTTACGCAATACATGAGCGCAAGCCATGGACATAGCACTATGGTGGTATAAGGTGGTGGTTGTGAGGACAAAAAGGGAGAAGATAGTCTCACATCAACTAGCCATATCAACGGGCTATGGAGATGCCCATCAATAGATATCAATGTGAGTGAGTAGGGATTGCCATGCAACGAATGCACTAGAGCTATAAATGTATGAAAGCTCAACAAAAGAAACTAAGTGGATGTGCATCCAACTTGCTTGCTCACGAAGACCTAGGGCATTTTGAGGAAGCCCGTCATTGGAATATATAAGCCAAGTTCTGTAATGAAAAATTCTCACTAGTATATGAAAGTGACAACACAAGAGACTCTCTATCATGAAGATCATGGTGCTATTTTGAAGCACAAGTGTGGAAAAGAGATAGTATTATTGTCCCTTCTCTCTTTTTCTCTCATTTTTTTTATTTGGCCTTTCTCTTTTTTTGGCCTTTCTTATTTTTTTTATTTGGTGGGCACTTTGGCCTCTTTTTGTTTTATTAAAGTCCGAAGTCTCATCCCGACTTGTGGGGGAATCATAGTCTTCATCATCCTTTCCTTACTTGGGACAATGCTCTAATAATGAAGATCATCACATTTTTATTAATTTACAACTCAAGAATTACAACTCAACACTTAGAACAAAATATGACTCTATATGAATGCCTCCGGCGGTGTATCGGGACATGCAATGAATCAAGAGTGACATGTATGAAAATTATGAGGGTGGCCTTGCCACAAATACGATGTCAACTACATGAGCATGCAAAGAGCAATATGACAATGATGGAGCGTGTCATAATAACGGAACGGTGAAAAGTTGCATGGCAATATATCTCGGAATGGCTATGGAAATGCCATAATAGGTAGGTATGGTGGCTGTTTTGAGGAAGGTAAATAATGGGTGCATGATACCGGCGAAAGTTGCGCGGTATAATAGAGGCTAGCAAAGTGGAAGGGTGAGTGTGCGTATATCCATGGACTCACATTAGTCATAAAGAACTCATATACTTATTGCAAAAGTCTACTTGCCCTCGAAGCAAAGTACTACTATGCATGCTCCTAGGGGAAGGGTTGGTAGGAGTTAACCATTGTGCGAACCCGACCTCCACTCATAAGGAAGGCAATCAAAAGAGCACCTCATGCAACAAATTTGTCACACAACTTTTACCATACGTGCATGCTACGGGACTTGCCAACTTCAACACAAGTATTTCTCAATTTCATAATTACCCACTAGCATGACTCTAACATTACCACCTTTATATCTCAAAACAATTATCAAGCGTCAAATTGATCCTAGTGTCTAATGCACTTTCTATGATAGTTTTTATTATACCCAACTTGGATGCTCATCATTCTAGGACCAAATTCATAACCATAGCAAATACCATGCTGTTCTAAAAGACTCTCAAAATAATATAAGTGAAGCATGAGATATCAACAATTTCTTCAAAATTAAGCCACCGCCGTGCTCTAAAAGATATAAGTGAAGCACTAGAGCAAATACTATCTAGCTCAAAAGATATAAGTGAAGTGCATAGAGTATTCTAATAAATTCTAATCAAGTGGGCTTCTCCCAAAAGGTATGTACAGCAAGGATGATTGTGGAAAACTAAAAAGCAAAGACTAATATCATACAAGACGCTCCAAGCAAAACACATATCATGTGGCGAATAAAAATATAGCTCCAAGTAAAGTTACCGATAAACGAAGACGAAAGAGGGGATGCCTTCCGGGGGCATCCACAAGCTTAGGATTTTGGCTATTATTGAATATATTGGGGTTCCATGGGCATCCCCAAGCTTAGGCTCTTTCCACTCCTTATTCCATAGTCCATCAAATCTTTACCCGAAACTTGAAAACTTCACAACACAAAACTCAACAGGAAATCTCATAAGCTCCGTTAGTGAAAGAAAGAAAAACCACCACATAAGGTACTGTAATGAACTCATTCTTTATTTATATTGGTGGTAAACCTACTGTATTCCAAGTTCTCTATGGTTTGTACCACTTAATACTAGCCATAGATGCATCAAAATAAGCAAACAACACACGAAAAACAGAATCTGTCAAAAACATAACAGTCTGTAGCAATCTGTAACTCTCGAATACTTCTGGAACTCTAAAAATCCTACCAAAATAGGAAGTCCTGGGCAATTTGTCTATGGATCTACAGCAAAAAGAATCAACGCAAAATCACATTTCTGTGAATTACTAAACTTATTTTCGTGCGCGCAAAGTTTCTGTTTTTCAGCAGAATCAAATTAACTATTACCATAGGTTATCCTATAGGTTCTACTTGGCACAAACACTAAATAAAACATAAAAAACATCTAAACAGAAGGTAGATGCAAAATTTATTACTAAACAGGAGCAAAAACAAAAACACAAATAAAGTTGCCTCCCAACTAGAGCTATCGTTTAACGCCCCTAGCTAGGCATAAAAGCGAGGATGGATCTAAGTAGTGTCATCCTTGGCACTCAATTCATAAGTAGCTCGCATGATAAATTCATAAGGTAATTTAACTTTCTTTCTTGGAAAGTGCTCCATGCCTTTCCTTAATGGAAATTGGAATCTAATATTCCCTTCCTTCATATCAATAATCACACCAATCATTCTAAGGAAAGGTCTACCAAGAATAATAGGGCAAGAAAGATTGCAATCTATATCAAGAACGATAAAATCTACGGGCACCAAATTCCTATTTGCAAAAATGATAACATCATTGATCCTTCCCATTGGCTTTTTAATGGTGGAATCCACAAGGTGCAAATTTAAAGAGCAATCATCAAGATCATGGAAACCTAGACTATCACATAAAGTTTTCGGAATCGTGGAAACACTAGCACCCAAGTCACACGAAGCATAACACTCATGATCTTTAATTTTAATCTTTATAGTAGGTTCCCACTCATCATAAAGTTTTCTAGGTATAGAAACTTCCAAATTAAGTTTTTCATCGAAAGATTGCATCAAGGCATCAACAATATGTTTGGTAAAAGCTTTATTTTGACTATAATTCACAACGGATTGCAACAAGGAAATACAATCTTCTAAAGAACAATTATCATAATTAAATTCCTTGAAATCCAAGATAGTGGGTTCAATGCTATTTAAAGTCTTGACCTCTCCAATCCCACTTTTACCAAATTTAGCATCAAGATCTAAAAACTCCGAATCATTGGGACGCCTTTTAACTAAAGTTGACTCATCTCCAGTCCCATCATTATTAAGATTCATATTGCAAAACCAACATCTAATAGGGGACACATCAATAACTTTAAGATCTTCATCATTACTTTCATGGAAACTAGAAGAACACGCCTTTATAAAGAAATCTTTCTTAGCACGCAATCTAGCGGTTCTTTCTTTGCACTCATCAATGGAAATTCTCATAGCTTTGAGAGACTCATTGATATCATGCTTATGAGGAGTAGATCTAAATTTCAAAGAATCAACATCAAGCGAGAGTCTATCAACGTTCCTAGCCAAATCATCAACTTTGAGCAATTTCTCTTCAAGCAAGGCATTAAAATTCTTTTGAGAGATCATAAATTCTTTAACACTATTCTCAAAATCAGACGGCATCTTATTAAAATTACCATAAGAATTATTTTAGGAATTTCCATAATTGTTAGATGAATTACTAGAACGGTCTAGGATTAAGTTTCCTCTATAAGCATTGTTACCAAAATTATTCCTACCAACAAAATTCACATCCAAAGATTCATTATTATTCTCAATCAAAGTAGACAAAGGCATATCATTGGGATCAATAGGAGCACTCTTATAGTAGCAAACAATTTCATAAGTTCATCCATCTTTCCACTCAAAACATTAATTTCTTCTATAGCATGCACTTTTTTACTAGTAGATCTTTCGGTGTGCCATTGAGAATAATTAGCCATAATATTTTCAAGGAGTTTTGTAGCTTCTCCTAAGGTGATTTTGATAAACGTGCCTCCCGCGGCCGAATCTAAAAGATTTCTAGAAGCAAAATTCAATCCGGCATAAAAAATTTGTATGATCATCCATAAATTCAAACCATGAGTAGGGCAATTGCGAATCATCAATTTCATTCTTTCCCAAGATTGCGAAACATGCTCATGATCAAGTTGTTTAAAATTCATAATATCGTTCCTAAGAGTGATGATCTTAGTCGGAGGAAAATACTTAGAGATAAAAGCATCTTTGCACTTGTTCCATGAATCAATACTATTCTTAGGCAAAGACGAAAACCAAACTTTAGCACGATCTCTAAGTGAAAACGGAAATAACTTCAATTTAACAATATCATTATTTGTATCTTTCTTCTTTTGCATCTCACACAAATCAACAAAGTTGTTTAGATGGGTAGTGGCATCTTCACTAGGAAGGCCGGAGAATTGATCTTTCATAACAAGATTCAGCAAAGCAGTATTGATTTCACAAGACTCAACATCATTAAGAGGAGCAATCGGAGTGCTAAGGAAATCATTATTATTGGTATTGGAGAAATCACACAATTTGATATTATCTTGCGCCATCGCGACAAGTAATCCAACACACAAGCAAACAAAAAGGCAAACGAAAGAGAGAGGAGTTTGGGAAAGAGAGGGCGAATAAAACGGCAAAGGTGAAGTGGGGGAGAGGAAAACGAGAGGCAAATGGCAAATAATGTAAATGCGAGGGAGATGAGTTTGTGATGGTTACTTGGTATGTCTTGACTTGAGCGAAGACCTCCCCAGCAACGGCACCAGAAATCATTCTTGCTACGTCTTGAGCTTGCGTTGGTTTTCCTTGAAGAGGAAAGGGTGATGCAGCAATAGTAGCGTAAGTATTTCCCTCAGTTTTTGAGAACCAAGGTATCAATCCAGTAGGAGGCTCCTCAAAAGTCCCACGCACCTACACAAACAAACAAGAACTCGCAACCAACGCAATAAAGGGGTTGGCAATCCCTTCGCGACCACTTGCGAAAGTGAGATCTGATAGAGATAATATGATAAGATAAATATATATTTGGTATTTTATAATATAGATTGGAAAAGTAAAGATGCAAATAAAAGTAGATTGAAAGCTTATATGATAAAAGATAGACCCGAGGGCCATAGGTTTCACTAGTGGCTTCTCTCAAGATAGCATAAGTATTATGGTGGGTGAACAAATTACTGTCGAGCAACTGATAGAAAAGCGAATAGTTATGAGATTATCTAGGCATGATCATGTATATAGGCATCACGACTGTGACAAGTAGACCGACTCCTGTCTGCATCTACTACTATTACTCCACACATCGACCGCTATCCAGCATGCATCTAGAGTATTAAGTTCATAAAGAACAGAATAACGCATTAAGAAAGATGACATGGTGTAGAGGGATAAACTCATGCAATATGATATAAACCCCATCTTTTTATCCTCGATGGCAACAGTACAATACGTGCCTTGCTGCCCCTGCTGTCACTGGGAAAGGACACCAAAAGATTGAACCCAAAGCTAAGCACTTCTCCCATTGCAAGAAAGATCAATCTAGTAGGCCAAACCAAACTGATAATTCAAAGAGACTTGCAAAGATAACTTAATCACACATAAAAGAATTCAGAGGAGATTCAAATATCTCGCATAGATAAACTTGATCATAAACCCACAATTCATCGGATCTCGACAAACACACCGCAAAAAGTGTTACATCGAATAGATCTCCAAGAAGATCAAGGAGAACATGGTATTGAGATTCAAAGAGAGAGAAGAAGTCATTTAGCTAATAGCTATGGACACGAAGGTCTGTGGTAAACTACTCACAACTCATCGGAGAGGCTATGGTGTTGATGTAGAAGCCCTCCGTGGTTGATTCCCCCTCCGACGGAGCGCCGGCGAAGGCTCCAAGATGGGATCTCGCGGATACAGAAGGTTGAGGTGGTGGAATTAGGTTTTCGTTGTTGCCCTTGATGTTCTCGGGGTACGTGAGTATATATAGGAGGAAGAAGTAGGTCGGTGGACGCCCGAGGGGCCCACGAGATAGGGGGCGCGCCTAGTAGTGGGGGGCGCCCTCCATCCTCGTGGCCTCCTCGATTGCTTCTTGACTTGCACTCCAAGTCCTCTGGATCACGTTTGTTCCAAAAAGATCGCCCCGAAGGTTTCATTCCGGTTGGACTCCGTTTGATATTCCTTTTCTTCGAAACACTGAAATAGGCAAAAAAACAGCAATACGGGTTGGGCCTCCGGTTAGTAGGTTAGTCCAAAAAATGATATAAATGTGTAAAGTAAAGCCCATAAACATCCAAAACGGGTAATATAATAGCATGGAACAATCAAAAATTATAGATACGTTGGAGACGTATCACTACGCCACAAATACAACATACGCTCCATCCTTATCCGCAAGGACGACAAGGTGTCAATTGAACACCACGTCTGTGCTACGCCCCAAATACAATGTGTGCTCCATCCCTATCCGCAAGGACGACGAGGCGTCGACTGAACGCCACGTCTGAGCTACATCACAAGTACATTGTACTATCCAGATCCGCAAGGACGACGAGGTGTCAATTGGACACCACGTCTGAGCTGCGTCACAAGTACAATGTACCATCCCTATCTGCAAGGACGATGAGGCGTCGACTGAACACCGTGTCTGAGCTCCGTCACAAGTACAATGTACTTTTCACTCGGCAAAAGATGAGAAGATCAAGTCCACTCGGAACCGAAAGACAGTCAGAAACAGTTCAAAACCAAAATAAAAGCCATGATATTCAAAGGAACTCAAGTTCAGATAAACCCTGCAAAAGTTCAGGACCGCAGTAGGCAGAAGTACTTAGGCGTCAAGCCTGAAAGAGTTTAATGATTACATAATCACTCGGCATTCTGAGGTAAATAAAGGTGGGACATAATATTTTGATCACTCGTTAGGAGAAGGACTTGCTGGATTGCAGAAACTGTCAAGGTCAATGATGTCTGTGATGCGAGTGGCGGCGTCAAGGAAAGTGTCCATGAAGGACTAGAAAGTGTGCTTTTTGGTGTTCACAACCTTGAGTTTCGCCAGCTTGTCTTTTCTGACATCCTTGCAGTGCACTCGGACCAATGACAGGGAGACGTCAGCGCCACAGCGAGCAGATGATTTCTTCCATTCTTGCACTCGGTCAGGTATTTGATTCAGTCGAGCCATCACAGACTCGAGGTCTTGTGAGAGTTCCACCTGAGGCCAGAGTTCAGCATCAACCCGAGTCATCGCCGCCTTCAGTCGGGCAAGATAAGCAACATCGTTGTCCATGCGTGATTCCAACCGCAACACATTCATTGCAACCTCATCTTTGACGGGACAATTTATGGGGTTGAGACCCGTCTCGACCCACCCGGTCTCTACTTCAAAGTCTTGACAAAGTTCTGCATAGTCGAAAAAAATAGTGAGTCGACAGTTTGACAAGACGTGTCAGCCGACAACAACAAATCAGTCAAACAATATTACCTTCAAGCTCCAAGACCAACTTTGCAGCAAGCTGTCCCAGATAAGACTCTAGCTCGCCCTTCTTGGCCTTGAGGTTTCCAACTTCGTCGGTCAAGCTGTCCTGGTCCTTCTTTAGTTGCTCGACCTCCCGATTGGCCTCAGAGACAGCGGTCTTTAGCTTAGAGTTCTCCTCTTCTAACTTGCAGACTGAAGCCAGCTTCTTGTCCGCAAGCGCTGTTTTCTCTCGCGCCTCCTTCTGGGCCGCAGCAAGATCCTGATCCTTCTTCTCCAGAGCCTGCTTCATTTTCTCTAAAGAAATAACATTCTTCAGACGAACTTGAAGTTGACGATTTTCACTACACACATCTGTTCGAGTGAAATCACTTGGTTCAAAGAGACTAAAAGGAAAAACATGGGGAAGAGCGAATCACAAGATGGACAGTCGACGATTGGTTACCTCCCATGATAGCCGCTTCATCCTGAGCAGTCTTGAGGTTCTTCTTGGCCAGTTCCAGGTCAAGGTTGAGGCTGATTTGCTTCTTGTTCAGTTCAGAAAGTTGAGCCCCCAGATCACAAGACCTCTGCGGTCAGCAAATAAGATATGGCAGTCGACAGAAAAAAAAACCATCACAGTGAAAGTTGCCCTAATACTACCGCCGAATCAAACATTCAACAGTAGTCTCGGGGACTACACCCAGTGGGTGCACTTAGCGTGCCCCCACTGGTTTGGTTTTACACTCGCCATGGTCTGCCCAGCATGAGTGAAAAAAAAGGGAGATTCTCAGACCCCAGCCGACTACAAACAGTCGACCACGGTCTCGGGGACTACACCCAGTGGGTGCACTCTACGTGCCCCCACTGGTTCGGAAAAACACTCGACTCAACCTAAGTCGACTCAACCTAAGTCGACTCAAGTGGAAGACCTATACAACTTTAAGACAGAAACACCCCAGTGGGTGATTGGATGTGAAACACATACCCATGATAGATGCACATAAAAGGTTCCAAAACGCTCATCTAAGAGCAGCGAAGCAACATCGGCAATTATCATTATTCAAGAGTCCAGTCGGGAATCAACTAACCTTGACGTTGGTTTGCAGAGCGGTGCTGGCATTATAAGCCACCTGACTGGCCTCATGCAACACCTTCATCTGCTCCAACACAAGATTTACCTGGAGAAGAGCCTCCCTGGCAGCACTCGGTGAGTCGTCTGGAGTCTGGTACGCAGTGAAGAGAGATGATGGTAAGGCATTCAAAGCATCCACCGGGTCAGATGCATGGAGTTGTACTAGAGCGGCAGAGGTCTGAGCAGTCGACCCCGATGGACAATCAGTCGACAACGGATTGGCGAAAGTAACATTGGTCCGAGCCGGATCTCCGGATCGCTCGACCACTGTCTCAAGCACCATTGTCGACTGAGGGACCTGAACCTCGGGCACTTTCCCGCATGATGCCTTGCCCCTCCTCCTCCTCTCCCTCAGAGGCACTTCTTCTTCATCATCATCCGGAAGCACGACAACGTCCCGTGGAGCTGCAACAAAAAGAAACCTCAGAAATTCAATCGGCCAACAATTCAATCAACAGAATAAATTCGAGTCAAGTGGACTTACTAGCTTTGGAGGTGGCCGCGTCATCAGCTTCCTTGTCACCTGGGGCCTTGTCAACGTCCATGTCAGTCGCGGCGAAGGCTGGGCTGGAAAAGTTTACAATCCATTCGGTCAGAACAGAAGTATCAGTCGGTGGAAGAAAACACAGAAAGAAAGAACACTCACCCGGAGGCAACAGGAACATCCATATTGATCTTGGGCAAGGTCTTCCGAGCCTTTGAGGGGACGACCTTGGGCTACTTGGCGACCTTCTCCATCGGCTCTGGAGTCGAAGTCCGAGTACGCTTCTATGTTTGGGTGCTTGGAGCCACGGTCTTGCCACGCCCACCCGCTGGATCATGGAGTAGCTTGGATCGACGTTCCGTACGAGGTGGCGAGTTGACTATCTCATCGTCGCCCGACTCATCGCTCTCCTCCTCGTCCTCGTCTTCTAGAGATTGCCAATCGATGCTTTCCTCCGCGCTGTCCTCTCCCTCCTGGTCTTGCTCCAGAGCTTGTTCACCATTGGGCATCGAGTACATCTCAGTGTAAACCTACAAAACAAGAAGTCAAGTAAATATCAGTCGGATTCGAAGACAGTTGCAAGAGGTACCAAAATACAGTCGGTGGCAGAGACCAAACCTTGTCTGGCTGGTTGTTGTCACTGAAGAGGTCAACTCTCCTGGCGCCTCTGGGGTTGTCCTTGTTCCCTGTGATACCCTTCAACCACTGGGCCATTGTCTTGGACGATACTTCCTCTGGGTGAACTCGTGCGGTGTCGTTGGCTCCAGAGTACATCCACATCGAGTGGTCACGAGCCTGGAGTGGCTGGATGCATCGACTGAGAAATACCTCCAACAAATCCATGCTAGTGACACCCTGATTGATCAACTGGACCACCCTCTCGACCAGCATGTTTGTTTCCATCCTCTCCGTAGTGGTCACTTTCAATGAGGAAGGGGTCTGGGCTCGATCTAAAGTAAAAGGAGGAAGTCCAGTCGACTGGCCTGGAGTCGCAATGTCCTGGCAGTAGAACCAGGTCGACTGCCAGCCCCTGACCGACTCAGGAAGTGTCATGGAAGGGAAAGAGCTCCTTTTCCTCTTCTGGATACCCAAACCCCCACACATTTGGATAATGTGTGTTTTCTCGTCACTCGTATTTGCTTTGTTCACCGACTAAGAGCGGATTGTGAAGATGTGCTTGAAAAGACCACAGTGCGGTAACAACCCAGGAAATTTCCGCACATGGACACAAACGCAGCAAGATATGTGATGGTGTTGGGAGAAAAGTGATGGAGTTGGGCTCCGAAAAAGTTCAAGAAACCCCGGAAAAAGGGTGCGGGGGAAGGGAGAAACCGCGGTCGACATGGGTGGCGAGCAAAACGCACTCACCCGGTCGCGGCTGTGGTTCTGTCTCCCCCTCTGGCAACCGCGCAGCCCCGTCGGCGATCAGTCCGGACTCAGCCAGCTCCTCGAAGTCTTCCGGCCGGAGCGAGGATCGGATCCAATCGCCCTGGATCCAACCCGGCGGCAGCGCCGACCGCGACGACGACCCTCGAGCCGCCTTCTTGCCTTTCGCCGCCCCCATCGCCTTCTTCGCACGTTCTAGTGTTGTCGTCTTGTCCTTCACCATGGTGGCGGAGCAGCGACGTCGAGAGCGGAGGAGCTGGATGCGGTGGAGAAGCAGACGAGACTGGATGCGTATAGTGCAGGCGCCTCGGCCCCATCGCCTTTTAAGGACCCACTTCTGAGTGGCTGACGTGTGGGCCTGGGCAATCCTGTCAAATCCCGCAAGAGTCGCATGATGGGTATGTGGCGAAAAAGGTGGCGCGGAGATCGAGGTGCTCCTGTCTATCCGTCCCGCTTACCACGGCACGCTCCGCCTTGCGTGCTTCCCCGAAATTTCGAATCCCGTGAAATCCAGGATACGCCGTAACCAATCGCACCAAAGGTTTCGCGTCAAAAACAACACTCGACGGATGATGTTATAAATCCACTCGGCAACTTCTGAATCGATCAAGGCGACTGAAACGAAGCCGAAGTTCCAACATGGGCCTCCCGTTCAACATGAGTACTTGTGAAGCACAAGGGTCGAAGCAAGATCAACTTCAACCTTCTTACCTCAATCCATCCGGGGGCTAATGATGATGATATAGACCTGGGGTAGGGTCATAGGCCTGACCCATACGTCCTACCCAAGGTCACTACCCTAGAATCAAAGAAGCTCAAGAGACAATGAGGAGTGCCCAATAAAGGCGTCGAGTGCAATCCACTCGACCAATCAATCACTCGGGTACCCCTCCTTCCTGATGTCACACGACCAGTCAATCACTCGACCATGCAAGAAACCACTCGGCCTACAGAAGACCAGGAGTCACTCAGAACAGCAATGGTCAAGCATTCACTCTGTAGTCTTTAAGGTCATTAAAAGCACTTATGGCTGGCGTTATTAGTAACGCCCCATCTTTATGAACATTGAACTTCTTGTAAAGGGGGATGGCTGGGGTCCTGGCGCACTCTATATAAGCCACCCCCTCCTCCGGCACAAGGGTTCGGACCCCCTATAACACATATTCCCATAATCCAGTCGACCGCCTCCGGGCACCGAGACGTAGGGCTTTTACCTCCTCCGAGAGGGGCCTGAACTCGTAAACACTTGTGTACAATCTCACCGTAGCTAGGACCTTGCCTCCTATTCGTATCCCCTATACTTACTGTCATACTTAGAACCACGACAGGCGGTGCAGTGCAACCTGCTCTCAGATCTTGGGTACGGCAGGAGGGTTCCCAGGGCGTCCATGTTCGCTGATGATGCGGTTCTGTTTGTCTTGCCGAAGCGAAATGACTTACACGTCATATCTGCCATTCTGCAGTTGTTTGGAGAGGTGTCGTGGCTGCAGATTAACATGCTTAAAAGAACGGACACTTGCATCCGATGTGATGAGGATGTGGTACAGACGGTTGTGGGACACTCTCAATGCATAAGTCAACCTTTTCCCTTGCAATATGTGGGCATTCCTCTATCTATCTATAGGCCGAAGCGTCAGGATTTGTTGCCTCTCATCGATAAGTTCTCCACCAAAATGAAGGGATGGAAGCCAAAGATGATGGCCACGGCGGGTCGCCTCACACTCACTCGCTCAGTCCATATGGCACTACCAGTTCACCTTATGGCGGCGCTGCCGATGCCGGCCTGGGCGATCAAGACCACCAACTGACGATGCTGAAGCTTTATTTGGAAGGGCGAGGAAGAGACTAATGGTGGTCACTGCCTGTTACCATGGCCACGGGTCTTTATGCCCTGGGAGCTTGGTGGTCTCGGGATTTTGAACCTGAAATGGTTTGGATTCGCGCTGCACTACAAGTGGCCTTGGCTGCGCTGGAAGGCAGATGAGAGGTCGTGGCACGCACTACCTGACACCATGGAGAGGGAGGTAGAGGCACTTTACAATGCGGCTTGCCGAGTCAGGCTGGGATCGGGTGAGATGGCCAGATTTTGGACAGACAGGTCGATGGAGGATGGCAGGTCCGTGGCTCAGATGGCGCCGCAACTTTTCTCCTTCGTCAAGGACCGAGGGCGATCTGTCAAGGATGCCATCCACAATCAGGCTTGGACCAAGGACATCGCAGGCGGGCTATCTCTTCCCGCCATAGCACGGTACCTTAAGGATTGGGATTTGACTGAGGCCACAACTCTGAATGCTGGAGCCAAGGACACACCGCGCTGGATGTTGACGGCCGATCAGCAGTTCTCGGTCCAGAGTGCCTACAGTTTGTTCTTCCTCGGCAATATTCGCTTCGCCTGCTCGAAGCCAATCTGGAAGTCCAAGGATCCACCACGTTGCAAATTCTTCATGTGGCTTGTGGTGCACAGAAGGTGTCTCGCGGCAGATAACCTGGAACGCAGAAATTGGCCGTCCAGTGGATCGTGCCCCCTCTGTCTGTCAGTGCCGGAGGACTACACTCACCTTTTCGTTCACTGTCATTATACTCAGCAGGTTTGGATGCACTTTAAATCCTGGTCGGATGCGGATTTTCTAATCCATGATCCTAGTTTTATATCCACGGAGGACTGGTGGTTGAGGGCTAGGGATGCGATCCCTAAGGCTATCAGGAAGAACTTTGACTAGGTGATTATTCCGCTGCACCGGAGGGTTTGGAAGGAAAGGAATGCCAGGATTTTTGATCAGATGGCCAGCTCACCTTAGGTCTTGGAACGGATTAAAGAGGACATGTCCATGTGGAGGGCTGCGGGATGCATCCCTGATCTTCCTACTTAGCCAGGGTCGTCTGGTTTTCGACCGTGTTTTTTTTTCTATTGGTACTCCCAGGACTGTTACGGCGGGGGTGCTATGTGGGGTTTTCAGTTCAGTCTAGACTTCTTAGACTGCTCCTTGTTGTACTGAACTCCTTTTCTCCCTTCTAATAAAGATCGGCCATAGACCCTTCGAAAATGTTGATAATCTTTTCTATAAATTTGATGTAGAGATATTTTGACTTCGGACAAAATTATATGCAGACTAAAAAGAAGCGGATGAAGTATAGTTTCCTCCGGTTTGTGCGAGCTACATACATATATATAGTGTTGCTGCCTGCTTGACTTGTATCCAACTAAGGAAATAACTTGACTTGTATAGTATCAGACTGGTGTGACTGTGCATCACGAGCGGTGATTCTGAACCAACTAGTAGTAAGAAAAAGCTGTTGCCATCTCCAAAGAGCCCAACGTTTGTTGACTAACTGATACCTGTTGAAGTTCGCTGACCCAATCCAACCAGGAGTTATCTTCTTTTTGCTGATCAGGAGTAATCTTGGCTCAGAGGGAAGAAAAGAAAACGAGCACCTCACCAACATGTTCAAGTGACAACCATCGAGTGGTGCTGCGGCACTGCGTCTGCGCACCAACAGTGTTACTACTCCAGCTCCACGCTCGACGAATTCTCAGGAGTCGTGCACTGTGCAATGAATGGTACGGCGCATTGGTACGTAGTTGGGACACCAGCAGTATCCATCTTCCAGGGTCACTCACTGGCCGCGTCGCATCATCCATGGTGGTGATGGTGGTGGAGATCACACATGATCCATCCATGGCATGACACGGACATGGGACACGCAGGTTCATGCGCATATGCTCCTCCCTTGTCAAATCTCTCATATCCTATTGCTCATCAACCTAATTGTTCTGCTGATCCGGCCGAATAATAATAATAACAAATACCAAAGCTAGAACAGAACCAAAAAAAAAAACAGACTAGTGGCACTAGTAGTACGTGTTGGGGCATGGGGCGAAAGCAAGTCAACCAAGGCGGTTCCGTTCTCGGAGTCTAGAAGGCCGAGACGGTGGCTACACGGCTTTACGCACCCACGCAATCCGGCGCGCGCCACACCCGAACCCGATGCCTAGTTTATGGGCGCGCGCGTACGTCCGGCTGCGCCTGCACGTGAAGCGCCAATGCCCGTTTTGGGGATTCCAACAAAATATTTCCTGGGAATGCCGCTCGGATCCGCTCAAATATTTACCACAGCTTCCATCGATCGGACGCCGAGCTCGCCGATGGAACGGGTGGGGGTTGGGGTGGCGGCACGACGGGACCTAGTTTTTACAGCGCCACCTCATTTATTTCGGTCCAAAGCATCTGCAGTTACCTGGAGTACTACTAGTACTCACTATCCAGGTTTTTAGAGGTGACCTGACCACGGCGGTGGGGTTTGTTTCGCAAATACAATAAGCAATAGTAATGGGCGTGTTACAGCAAAAGTTGGCAAGGCAAAACCTCACCGCCTGGATCTGGACGGCACATAAGAGATCGGACGGCGTCCGATAGCCACAGTGCAGAGTACCCCGAGCTGGCCGAGTTCATATAAGACCCATGCCCGATCCCTTCCTCAGTCCCTCCCTCTCCCACCCCAAAGCTCCACTGGGTTCCCACTCCATGCGGCTCTGAAATCTCCCATACATACTGCGCCCTGGAGCTGTGGCTCGGCGTCACCACCACCGCACCGCCTCTCGCGTACGTCCCTCATGGCGTCGTGGCTGCCTCCACCCCGATGGCGGTCTTGGACACTGGTATTTGAGGTACGAGCTTTCGGTCATCCACCGGTTGCTACCTTAATCACCAAGCAATCTCCACATGTTCTGCCCCTGGCTTACAGTACCCTTCTCTTCTCTGTTGATTCTGTCTCCCATCATCAGATAGAGAGGACCAACTGCAAGGCAGCCCAGCCTTGCGGGCAGGAGTTGGACACCCATGGACATGGAGAGTTCAGATTCTGGCCACGGGGAGCACCGTCGGCGCTGATTCGCCCATAGCAAAAATATGGTGTTATCCTGATTGAGCT